>NW_025062605.1:0-58880 GCF_018153295.1 Drosophila grimshawi | reverse complement strand
TGTATCTTCGCCAATAATTGTCAGAAGTTAGAATTTCTTTCAACATTAAGAAGCCCTTTTTATATATTTTGATTCTGCATCAAAAGCTGAAAATATGTAGTCTCGAAGTCATTTCGAGAAATTGACGTATTAAATTTCTGTTTCCAAATTCAAACGGATGTATCTTCACCAATAATTGTCAGAAGTTAGAATTTCTTTCAACATTATGAAGCCCTTTTTATATATTTTGACTCTGCATCAAAAGCTGAAAATATGTAGTCTCGAAGTCATTTCGAGAAATTGACGTTTTAAGTTTCTGTTTCCAAATTCAAACGGATGTATCTTCGCCAATAATTGTCAGAAGTCAGAATTTCTTTCAACATTATGAAGCCCTTTTTATATATTTTGACTCTGCATCAAAAGCTGAAAATATGTAGTCTCGAAGTCATTTCGAGAAATTGACGTTTTAAAATTCTGTTTCCAAATTCAAACGGATGTATCTTCGCCAATAATTGTCAGAAGTTAGAATTTCTTTCAACATTAAGAAGCCCTTTTTATATATTTTGATTCTGCATCAAAAGCTGAAAATATGTAGTCTCTAAGTCATTTCGAGAAATTGACGTTTTTATTTTCTGTTTCCAAATTCAAACGGATGTATCTTTGCCAATAATTGTCAGAAGTTAGAATTTCTTTCAACATTATGAAGCCCTTTTTATATATTTTGATTCTGCATCAAAAGCTGAAAATATGTAGTCTCGAAGTCAATTCGAGAAATTGACGTTTTAAGTTTCTGTTTCCAAATTCAAACAGATGTATCTTCGCCAATAATTGTCAGAAGTTAGAATTTCTTTCAACATTATGAAGCCCTTTTTATATATTTTGACTCTGCATCAAAAGCTGAAAATATGTAGTCTCGAAGTCATTTCGAGAAATTGACGTTTTTATTTTCTGTTTCCAAATTCAAACGGATGTATCTTTGCCAATAATTGTCAGAAGTTAGAATTTCTTTCAACATTATGAAGCCCTTTTTATATATTTTGATTCTGCATCAAAAGCTGAAAATATGTAGTCTCGAAGTCAATTCGAGAAATTAAAGTTTTAAGTTTCTGTTCCCAAATTCAAACGGATGTATCTTCGCCAATAATTGTCAGAAGTTAGGATTTCTTTCAACATTATGAAGCCCTTTTTATATATTTTGATTCTGCATTAAAAGCTGAAAATATGTAGTCTCGAAATCATTTTGAGAAACTGACGTTTTAAAATTCTGTTTCCAAATTCAAACGGATGTATCTTCGCCAATAATTGTCAGAAGTTAGAATTTCTTTCAACATTATGAAGCCCTTTTTATATATTTTGATTCTGCATCAAAAGCTGAAAATATGTAGTCTCGAAGTCAATTCGAGAAATTAACGTTTTAAGTTTCTGTTCCCAAATTCAAACGGATGTATCTTCGCCAATAATTGTCAGAAGTTAGAATTTCTTTCAACATTATGAAGCCCTTTTTATATATTTTGATTCTGCATCAAAAGCTGAAAATATGTAGTCTCGAAGTCATTTCGAGAAATTGACGTTTTAAGTTTCTGTTTCCAAATTCAAACGGTTGTATCTTCGCCAATAATTGTCAGAAGTTAGAATTTTTTTCAACATTATGAAGCCCTTTTTATATATTTTGACTCTGCATCAAAAGCTGAAAATATGTAGTCTCGAAGTCAATTCGAGAAATGGACGTTTTAAGTTTCTGTTTCCAAATTCAAACGGATGTATCTTCGCCAATAATTGTCAGAAGTTAGAATTTCTTTTAACATTATGAAGCCCTTTTTATATATTTTGACTCTGCATCAAAAGCTGAAAATATGTAGTTTTGAAGTCATTTCGAGAAAATGACGTTTTAAGTTTCTGTTTCCAAATTCAAAGGGATGTATCTTTGCCAATAATTGTCAGAAGTTAGAATTTCTTTCAACATTAAGAAGCCCTTTTTATATATTTTGACTCTGCATCAAAAGCTGAAAATATGTAGTCTCGAAGTCATTTCGAGAAATCGACGTTTTAAGTTTCTGTTTCCAAATTCAAACGGATGTATCTTCGCCAATAATTGTCAGAAGTTAGAATTTCTTTGAACATTATGAAGCCCGTTTTATATATTTTGATTCTGCATCAAAAGCTGAAAATATGTAGTCTCGAAGTCAATTCGAGAAATTAACGTTTAAGTTTCTGTTCCCAAATTCAAACGGTTGTATCTTCGCCAATAATTGTCAAAAGTTAAAATTTCTTTCAACATTATGAAGCCCATTTTATATATTTTGATTCTGCATCAAAAGCTGAAAATATGTAGTCTCGAAGTCATTTCGAGAAATTGATGTTTTAAATTTCTGTTTCCAAATTCAAACGGATGTATCTTCGCCAATAATTGTCAGAAGTTAGAATTTCTTTCAACATTATGAAGCCCTTTTTATATATTTTGATTCTGCATCAAAAGCTGAAAATATGTAGTCTCGAAGTCATTTCGAGAAATTGACGTTTTAAGTTTCTGTTTCCAAATTCAAACGGATGTATCTTCGACAATAATTGTCAGAAGTTAGAATTTCTTTCAACATTATGAAGCCCTTTTTATATATTTTGATTCTGCATCAAAAGCTGAAAATATGTAGTCTCGAAGTCATTTCGAGAAATTGACGTTTTAAGTTTCTGTTTCCAAATTCAAACGGATGTACCTTCGACAATAATTGTCAGAAATTAGAATTTCTTTCAACATTATGAAGCCCTTTTTATATATTTTGATTCTGCATCAAAAGCTGAAAATATGTAGTCTCGAAGTCAATTCGAGAAATTGACGTTTTAAGTTTCTGTTTCCAAATTCAAACGGATGTATCTTCGCCAATAATTGTCAGAAGTCAGAATTTCTTTCAACATTATGAAGCCCTTTTTATATATTTTGACTCTGCATCAAAAGCTGAAAATATGTAGTCTCGAAGTCATTTCGAGAAATTGACGTTTTAAAATTCTGTTCCCAAATTCAAACGGATGTATCTTCGCCAATAATTGTCAGAAGTTAGAATTTCTTTCAACATTAAGAAGCCCTTTTTATATATTTTGATTCTGCATCAAAAGCTGAAAATATGTAGTCTCTAAGTCATTTCGAGAAATTGACGTTTTAAGTTTCTGTTTCCAAATTCAAACGGATGTATCTTCGACAATAATTGTCAGAAATTAGAATTTCTTTCAACATTATATATTTTGATTCTGCATCAAAAGCTGAAAATATGTAGTCTCGAAGTCAATTCGAGAAATTGACGTTTTAAGTTGCTGTTTCCAAATTCAAACGGATGTATCTTCGCCAATAATTGTCAGAAGTTAGAATTTCTTTCAACATTATGAAGCCCTTTTTATATATTTTGACTCTGCATCAAAAGCTGAAAATATGTAGTCTCGAAGTCATTTCGAGAAATTGACGTTTTTATTTTCTGTTTCCAAATTCAAACGGATGTATCTTCGCCAATAATTGTCAGAAGTTAGAATTTCTTTCAACATTATGAAGCCCTTTTTATATATTTTGATTCTGCATCAAAAGCTGAAAATATGTAGTCTCGAAGTCAATTCGAGAAATTAACGTTTTAAGTTTCTGTTCCCAAATTCAAACGGATGTATCTTCGCCAATAATTGTCAGAAGTTAGAATTTCTTTCAACATTACGAAGCCCTTTTTATATATTTTGATTCTGCATCAAAAGCTGAAAATATGTAGTCTCGAAGTCATTTAGAGAAATTGACGTTTTAAGTTTCTGTTTCCAAATTCAAACGGTTGTATCTTCGCCAATAATTGTCAAAAGTTAGAATTTTTTTCAACATTATGAAGCCCTTTTTATATATTTTGACTCTGCATCAAAAGCTGAAAATATGTAGTCTCGAAGTCAATTCGAGAAATGGACGTTTTAAGTTTCTGTTTCCAAATTCAAACGGATGTATCTTCGCCAATAATTGTCAAAAGTTAAAATTTCTTTCAACATTATGAAGCCCATTTTATATATTTTGATTCTGCATCAAAAGCTGAAAATATGTAGTCTCGAAGTCATTTCGAGAAATTGATGTTTTAAATTTCTGTTTCCAAATTCAAACGGATGTATCTTCGCCAATAATTGTCAGAAGTTAGAATTTCTTTCAACATTATGAAGCCCTTTTTATATATTTTGATTCTGCATCAAAAGCTGAAAATATGTAGTCTCGAAGTCATTTCGAGAAATTGACGTTTTAAGTTTCTGTTTCCAAATTCAAACGGATGTACCTTCGACAATAATTGTCAGAAATTAGAATTTCTTTCAACATTATGAAGCCCTTTTTATATATTTTGATTCTGCATCAAAAGCTGAAAATATGTAGTCTCGAAGTCAATTCGAGAAATTGACGTTTTAAGTTTCTGTTTCCAAATTCAAACGGATGTATCTTCGCCAATAATTGTCAGAAGTCAGAATTTCTTTCAACATTATGAAGCCCTTTTTATATATTTTGACTCTGCATCAAAAGCTGAAAATATGTAGTCTCGAAGTCATTTCGAGAAATTGACGTTTTAAAATTCTGTTCCCAAATTCAAACGGATGTATCTTCGCCAATAATTGTCAGAAGTTAGAATTTCTTTCAACATTAAGAAGCCCTTTTTATATATTTTGATTCTGCATCAAAAGCTGAAAATATGTAGTCTCGAAGTCATTTCGAGAAATTGACGTTTTAAGTTTCTGTTTCCAAATTCAAACGGATGTATCTTCGACAATAATTGTCAGAAATTAGAATTTCTTTCAACATTATATATTTTGATTCTGCATCAAAAGCTGAAAATATGTAGTCTCGAAGTCATTTCGAGAAATTGACGTTTTAAGTTTCTGTTTCCAAATTCAAACGGATGTATCTTCGCCAATAATTGTCAGAAGTTAGAATTTCTTTCAACATTATGAAGCCTTTTTTATATATTTTGACTCTGCATCAAAAGCTGAAAATATGTAGTCTCGAAGTCATTTCGAGAAATGGACGTTTTTATTTTCTGTTTCCAAATTCAAACGGATGTATCTTCGCCAATAATTGTCAGAAGTTAGAATTTCTTTCAACATTATGAAGCCCTTTTTATATATTTTGATTCTGCATCAAAAGCTGAAAATATGTAGTCTCGAAGTCAATTCGAGAAATTAAAGTTTTAAGTTTCTGTTCCCAAATTCAAACGGATGTATCTTCGCCAATAATTGTCAAAAGTTAGAATTTCTTTCAACATTATGAAGCCCTTTTTATATATTTTGACCCTGCATCAAAAGCTGAAAATATGTAGTCTCGAAGTCATTTCGAGAAATTGACGTTTTAAGTTTCTGTTTTCAAATTCAAACGGATGTATCTTCGCCAATATTTGTCAAAAGTTAGAATTTCTTTCAACATTAAGAAGCCCTTTTTATATATTTTGACTCTGCATCAAAAGCTGAAAATATGTAGTCTCGAAGTCATTTCGAGAAATTGACGTTTTAAGTTTCTGTTTCCAAATTCAAACGGATGTATCTTCGCCAATAATTGTCAGAAGTTAGAATTTCTTTCAACATTACGAAGCCCTTTTTATATATTTTGATTCTGCATCAAAAGCTGAAAATATGTAGTCTCGAAGTCATTTAGAGAAATTGACGTTTTAAGTTTCTGTTTCCAAATTCAAACGGTTGTATCTTCGCCAATAATTGTCAAAAGTTAGAATTTTTTTCAACATTATGAAGCCCTTTTTATATATTTTGATTCTGCATCAAAAGTTGAAAATATGTATTCTTGAAATAAATTCGAGAAATGGACGTTTTAAGTTTCTGTTTCCAAATTCAAACGGTTGTATCTTCGCCAATAATTGTCAAAAGTTAAAATTTCTTTCAACATTATGAAGCCCATTTTATATATTTTGATTCTGCATCAAAAGCTGAAAATATGTAGTCTCGAAGTCATTTCGAGAAATTGATGTTTTAAATTTCTGTTTCCAAATTCAAACGGATGTATCTTCGCCAATAATTGTCAGAAGTTAGAATTTCTTTCAACATTATGAAGCCCTTTTTATATATTTTGATTCTGCATCAAAAGCTGAAAATATGTAGTCTCGAAGTCATTTCGAGAAATTGACGTTTTAAGTTTCTGTTTCCAAATTCAAACGGATGTACCTTCGACAATAATTGTCAGAAATTAGAATTTCTTTCAACATTATGAAGCCCTTTTTTATATATTTTGATTCTGCATCAAAAGCTGAAAATATGTAGTCTCGAAGTCAATTCGAGAAATTGACGTTTTAAGTTTCTGTTTCCAAATTCAAACGGATGTATCTTCGCCAATAATTGTCAGAAGTCAGAATTTCTTTCAACATTATGAAGCCCTTTTTATATATTTTGACTCTGCATCAAAAGCTGAAAATATGTAGTCTCGAAGTCATTTCGAGAAATTGACGTTTTAAAATTCTGTTCCCAAATTCAAACGGATGTATCTTCGCCAATAATTGTCAGAAGTTAGAATTTCTTTCAACATTAAGAAGCCCTTTTTATATATTTTGATTCTGCATCAAAAGCTGAAAATATGTAGTCTCTAAGTCATTTCGAGAAATTGACGTTTTAAGTTTCTGTTTCCAAATTCAAACGGATGTATCTTCGACAATAATTGTCAGAAATTAGAATTTCTTTCAACATTATATATTTTGATTCTGCATCAAAAGCTGAAAATATGTAGTCTCGAAGTCAATTCGAGAAATTGACGTTTTAAGTTGCTGTTTCCAAATTCAAACGGATGTATCTTCGCCAATAATTGTCAGAAGTTAGAATTTCTTTCAACATTATGAAGCCCTTTTTATATATTTTGACTCTGCATCAAAAGCTGAAAATATGTAGTCTCGAAGTCATTTCGAGAAATGGACGTTTTTATTTTCTGTTTCCAAATTCAAACGGATGTATCTTCGCCAATAATTGTCAGAAGTTAGAATTTCTTTCAACATTATGAAGCCCTTTTTATATATTTTGATTCTGCATCAAAAGCTGAAAATATGTAGTCTCGAAGTCAATTCGAGAAATTAAAGTTTTAAGTTTCTGTTCCCAAATTCAAACGGATGTATCTTCGCCAATAATTGTCAAAAGTTAGAATTTCTTTCAACATTATGAAGCCCTTTTTATATATTTTGACCCTGCATCAAAAGCTGAAAATATGTAGTCTCGAAGTCATTTCGAGAAATTGACGTTTTAAGTTTCTGTTTTCAAATTCAAACGGATGTATCTTCGCCAATATTTGTCAAAAGTTAGAATTTCTTTCAACATTATGAAGCCCTTTTTATATATTTTGACTCTGCATCAAAAGCTGAAAATATGTAGTCTCGAAGTCATTTCGAGAAATTGACGTTTTAAGTTTCTGTTTCCAAATTCAAACGGATGTATCTTCGCCAATAATTGTCAGAAGTTAGAATTTCTTTCAACATTACGAAGCCCTTTTTATATATTTTGATTCTGCATCAAAAGCTGAAAATATGTAGTCTCGAAGTCATTTAGAGAAATTGACGTTTTAAGTTTCTGTTTCCAAATTCAAACGGTTGTATCTTCGCCAATAATTGTCAAAAGTTAGAATTTTTTTTAACATTATGAAGCCCTTTTTATATATTTTGACTCTGCATCAAAAGTTGAAAATATGTATTCTTGAAATAAATTCGAGAAATGGACGTTTTAAGTTTCTGTTTCCAAATTCAAACGGTTGTATCTTCGCCAATAATTGTCAAAAGTTAAAATTTCTTTCAACATTATGAAGCCCATTTTATATATTTTGATTCTGCATCAAAAGCTGAAAATATGTAGTCTCGAAGTCATTTCGAGAAATTGATGTTTTAAATTTCTGTTTCCAAATTCAAACGGATGTATCTTCGCCAATAATTGTCAGAAGTTAGAATTTCTTTCAACATTATGAAGCCCTTTTTATATATTTTGATTCTGCATCAAAAGCTGAAAATATGTAGTCTCGAAGTCATTTCGAGAAATTGACGTTTTAAGTTTCTGTTTCCAAATTCAAACGGATGTACCTTCGACAATAATTGTCAGAAATTAGAATTTCTTTCAACATTATGAAGCCCTTTTTATATATTTTGATTCTGCATCAAAAGCTGAAAATATGTAGTCTCGAAGTCAATTCGAGAAATTGACGTTTTAAGTTTCTGTTTCCAAATTCAAACGGATGTATCTTCGCCAATAATTGTCAGAAGTCAGAATTTCTTTCAACATTATGAAGCCCTTTTTATATATTTTGACTCTGCATCAAAAGCTGAAAATATGTAGTCTCGAAGTCATTTCGAGAAATTGACGTTTTAAAATTCTGTTCCCAAATTCAAACGGATGTATCTTCGCCAATAATTGTCAGAAGTTAGAATTTCTTTCAACATTATGAAGCCCTTTTTATATATTTTGACTATGCATCAAAAGCTGAAAATATGTAGTCTCTAAGTCATTTCGAGAAATTGACGTTTTAAGTTTCTGTTTCCAAATTCAAACGGATGTATCTTCGCCAATAATTGTCAGAATTTAGAATTTCTTTCAACATTATATATTTTGATTCTGCATCAAAAGCTGAAAATATGTAGTCTCAAAGTCAATTCGAGAAATTGACGTTTTAAGTTTCTGTTTCCAAATTCAAACGGATGTATCTTCGCCAATAATTGTCAGAAGTTAGAATTTCTTTCAACATTATGAAGCCCTTTTTATATATTTTGACTCTGCATCAAAAGCTGAAAATATGTAGTCTCGAAGTCATTTCGAGAAATGGACGTTTTTATTTTCTGTTTCCAAATTCAAACGGATGTATCTTCGCCAATAATTGTCAGAAGTTAGAATTTCTTTCAACAATTTGAAGCCCTTTTTATATATTTTGATTCTGCATCAAAAGCTGAAAATATGTAGTCTCGAAGTCAATTCGAGAAATTAAAGTTTTAAGTTTCTGTTCCCAAATTCAAACGGATGTATCTTCGCCAATAATTGTCAAAAGTTAGAATTTCTTTCAACATTATGAAGCCCTTTTTATATATTTTGATTCTGCATCAAAAGCTGAAAATATGTAGTCTCGAAGTCATTTCGAGAAATTGACGTTTAAGTTTCTGTTTTCAAATTCAAACGGATGTATCTTCGCCAATATTTGTCAAAAGTTAGAATTTCTTTCAACATTATGAAGCCCTTTTTATATATTTTGATTCTGCATCAAAAGCTGAAAATATGTAGTCTCGAAGTCATTTCGAGAAATTAACGTTTTAAGTTTCTGTTTCCAAATTCAAACGGATGTATCTTCGCCAATAATTGTCAGAAGTTAGAATTTCTTTCAACATTACGAAGCCCTTTTTATATATTTTGATTCTGCATCAAAAGCTGAAAATATGTAGTCTCGAAGTCATTTCGAGAAATTGACGTTTTAAGTTTCTGTTTCCAAATTCAAACGGATGTATCTTCGCCAATAATTGTCAAAAGTTAAAATTTCTTTCAACATTATGAAGCCCATTTTATATATTTTGATTCTGCATCAAAAGCTGAAAATATGTAGTCTCGAAGTCATTTCGAGAAATTGATGTTTTAAATTTCTGTTTCCAAATTCAAACGGATGTATCTTCGCCAATAATTGTCAGAAGTTAGAATTTCTTTCAACATTATGAAGCCCTTTTTATATATTTTGATTCTGCATCAAAAGCTGAAAATATGTAGTCTCGAAGTCATTTCGAGAAATTGACGTTTTAAGTTTCTGTTTCCAAATTCAAACGGATGTACCTTCGACAATAATTGTCAGAAATTAGAATTTCTTTCAACATTATGAAGCCCTTTTTATATATTTTGATTCTGCATCAAAAGCTGAAAATATGTAGTCTCGAAGTCAATTCGAGAAATTGACGTTTTAAGTTTCTGTTTCCAAATTCAAACGGATGTATCTTCGCCAATAATTGTCAGAAGTCAGAATTTCTTTCAACATTATGAAGCCCTTTTTATATATTTTGACTCTGCATCAAAAGCTGAAAATATGTAGTCTCGAAGTCATTTCGAGAAATTGACGTTTTAAAATTCTGTTCCCAAATTCAAACGGATGTATCTTCGCCAATAATTGTCAGAAGTTAGAATTTCTTTCAACATTAAGAAGCCCTTTTTATATATTTTGATTCTGCATCAAAAGCTGAAAATATGTAGTCTCTAAGTCATTTCGAGAAATTGACGTTTTAAGTTTCTGTTTCCAAATTCAAACGGATGTATCTTCGACAATAATTGTCAGAAATTAGAATTTCTTTCAACATTATATATTTTGATTCTGCATCAAAAGCTGAAAATATGTAGTCTCGAAGTCAATTCGAGAAATTGACGTTTTAAGTTTCTGTTTCCAAATTCAAACGGATGTATCTTCGCCAATAATTGTCAGAAGTTAGAATTTCTTTCAACATTATGAAGCCCTTTTTATATATTTTGACTCTGCATCAAAAGCTGAAAATATGTAGTCTCGAAGTCATTTCGAGAAATGGACGTTTTTATTTTCTGTTTCCAAATTCAAACGGATGTATCTTCGCCAATAATTGTCAGAAGTTAGAATTTCTTTCAACATTATGAAGCCCTTTTTATATATTTTGATTCTGCATCAAAAGCTGAAAATATGTAGTCTCGAAGTCAATTCGAGAAATTAAAGTTTTAAGTTTCTGTTCCCAAATTCAAACGGATGTATCTTCGCCAATAATTGTCAAAAGTTAGAATTTCTTTCAACATTATGAAGCCCTTTTTATATATTTTGACCCTGCATCAAAAGCTGAAAATATGTAGTCTCGAAGTCATTTCGAGAAATTGACGTTTTAAGTTTCTGTTTTCAAATTCAAACGGATGTATCTTCGCCAATATTTGTCAAAAGTTAGAATTTCTTTCAACATTATGAAGCCCTTTTTATATATTTTGACTCTGCATCAAAAGCTGAAAATATGTAGTCTCGAAGTCATTTCGAGAAATTGACGTTTTAAGTTTCTGTTTCCAAATTCAAACGGATGTATCTTCGCCAATAATTGTCAGAAGTTAGAATTTCTTTCAACATTATGAAGCCCTTTTTATATATTTTGACTCTGCATCAAAAGCTGAAAATATGTAGTCTCGAAGTCAATTCGAGAAATTAACGTTTTAAGTTTCTGTTCCCAAATTCAAACGGATGTATCTTCGCCAATAATTGTCAGAAGTTAGAATTTCTTTCAACATTATGAAGCCCTTTTTATATATTTTGATTCTGCATCAAAAGCTGAAAATATGTAGTCTCGAAGTCAATTCGAGAAATTAACGTTTTAAGTTTCTGTTCCCAAATTCAATCGGATGTATCTTCGCCAATAATTGTCAGAAGTTAGAATTTCTTTGAACATTATGAAGCCCGTTTTATATATTTTGATTCTGCATCAAAAGCTGAAAATATGTAGTCTCGAAGTCAATTCGAGAAATTAACGTTTAAGTTTCTGTTCCCAAATTCAAACGGTTGTATCTTCGCCAATAATTGTCAAAAGTTAAAATTTCTTTCAACATTATGAAGCCCATTTTATATATTTTGATTCTGCATCAAAAGCTGAAAATATGTAGTCTCGAAGTCATTTCGAGAAATTGACGTTCTAAGTTTCTGTTTCCAAATTCAAACGGATGTATCTTCGCCAATAATTGTCAGAAGTTAGAATTTCTTTCAACATTATGAAGCCCTTTTTATATATTTTGACTCTGCATCAAAAGCTGAAAATATGTAGTCTCGCAGTCATTTCGAGAAATTGACGTTTTAAGTTTCTGTTTCCAAATTCAAACGGATGTATCTTCGCCAATAATTGTCAGAAGTTAGAATTTCTTTCAACATTATGAAGCCCATTTTATATATTTTGATTCTGCATCAAAAGCTGAAAATATGTAGTCTCGAAGTCATTTCGAGAAATTGACGTTCTAAGTTTCTGTTTCCAAATTCAAACGGATGTACCTTCGACAATAATTGTCAGAAATTAGAATTTCTTTCAACATTATGAAGCCCTTTTTATATATTTTGACTCTGCATCAAAAGCTGAAAATATGTAGTCTCGAAGTCAATTCGAGAAATTGACGTTTTAAGTTTCTGTTTCCAAATTCAAACGGATGTATCTTCGCCAATAATTGTCAGAAATTAGAATTTCTTTCAACATTATGAAGCCCTTTTTATATATTTTGATTCTGCATCAAAAGCTGAAAATATGTAGTCTCGAAGTCATTTCGAGAAATTGACGTTCTAAGTTTCTGTTTCCAAATTCAAACGGATGTACCTTCGACAATAATTGTCAGAAATTAGAATTTCTTTCAACATTATGAAGCCGTTTTTATATATTTTGATTCTGCATCAAAAGCTGAAAATATGTAGTCTCGAAGTCAATTCGAGAAATTGACGTTTTAAGTTTCTGTTTCCAAATTCAAACGGATGTATCTTCGCCAATAATTGTCAGAAATTAGAATTTCTTTCAACATTATGAAGCCCTTTTTATATATTTTGATTCTGCATCAAAAGCTGAAAATATGTAGTCTCGAAGTCATTTCGAGAAATTGACGTTTTAAGTTTCTGTTTCCAAATTCAAACGGATGTATCTTCGCCAATAATTGTCAGAAGTTAGAATTTCTTTGAACATTATGAAGCCCTTTTTATATATTTTGATTCTGCATCAAAAGCTGAAAATATGTAGTCTCGAAGTCAATTCGAGAAATTAACGTTTAAGTTTCTGTTCCCAAATTCAAACGGTTGTATCTTCGCCAATAATTGTCAAAAGTTAAAATTTCTTTCAACATTATGAAGCCCATTTTATATATTTTGATTCTGCATCAAAAGCTGAAAATATGTAGTCTCGAAGTCATTTCGAGAAATTGATGTTTTAAATTTCTGTTTCCAAATTCAAACGGATGTATCTTCGCCAATAATTGTCAGAAGTTAGAATTTCTTTCAACATTATGAAGCCCTTTTTATATATTTTGATTCTGCATCAAAAGCTGAAAATATGTAGTCTCGAAGTCATTTCGAGAAATTGACGTTTTAAGTTTCTGTTTCCAAATTCAAACGGATGTATCTTCGACAATAATTGTCAGAAGTTAGAATTTCTTTCAACATTATGAAGCCCTTTTTATATATTTTGATTCTGCATCAAAAGCTGAAAATATGTAGTCTCGAAGTCATTTCGAGAAATTGACGTTCTAAGTTTCTGTTTCCAAATTCAAACGGATGTACCTTCGACAATAATTGTCAGAAATTAGAATTTCTTTCAACATTATGAAGCCGTTTTTATATATTTTGATTCTGCATCAAAAGCTGAAAATATGTAGTCTCGAAGTCATTTCGAGAAATTGACGTTTTAAGTTTCTGTTTCCAAATTCAAACGGATGTATCTTCGCCAATAATTGTCAGAAATTAGAATTTCTTTCAACATTATGAAGCCCTTTTTATATATTTTGACTATGCATCAAAAGCTGAAAATATGTAGTCTCGAAGTCATTTCGAGAAATTGACGTTTTAAGTTTCTGTTTCCAAATTCAAACGGATGTATCTTCGCCAATAATTGTCAGAAGTTAGAATTTCTTTCAACATTATGAAGCCCTTTTTATATATTTTGACTCTGCATCAAAAGCTGAGAATATGTAGTCTCGAAGTCATTTCGAGAAATTGACGTTTTAATTTTCTGTTTCCAAATTCAAACGGATGTATCTTCGCCAATAATTGTCAGAAGTTAGAATTTCTTTCAACATTATGAAGCCCTTTTTATATATTTTGACTCTGCATCAAAAGCTGAAAATATGTAGTCTCGAAGTCATTTCGAGAAATTGACGTTTTAAGTTTCTGTTTCCAAATTCAAACGGTTGTATCTTCGCCAATAATTGTCAAAAGTTAGAATTTCTTTCAACATTATGAAGCCCTTTTTATATATTTTGATTCTGCATCAAAAGCTGAAAATATGTGGTCTTGAAGTCAGTTCGAGAAATGGACGTTTTAAGTTTCTGTTTTCAAATTCAAACGGATGTATCTTCGCCAATATTTGTCAAAAGTTAGAATTTCTTTCAACATTATGAAGCCCTTTTTATATATTTTGACTCTGCATCAAAAGCTGAAAATATGTAGTCTCGAAGTCATTTCGAGAAATTGACGTTTTAAGTTTCTGTTTCCAAATTCAAACGGATGTATCTTCGCCAATAATTGTCAGAAGTTAGAATTTCTTTCAACATTATGAAGCCCTTTTTATATATTTTGACTCTGCATCAAAAGCTGAAAATATGTAGTCTCGAAGTCAATTCGAGAAATTAACGTTTTAAGTTTCTGTTCCCAAATTCAAACGGATGTATCTTCGCCAATAATTGTCAGAAGTTAGAATTTCTTTCAACATTATGAAGCCCTTTTTATATATTTTGATTCTGCATCAAAAGCTGAAAATATGTAGTCTCGAAGTCAATTCGAGAAATTAACGTTTTAAGTTTCTGTTCCCAAATTCAAACGGATGTATCTTCGCCAATAATTGTCAGAAGTTAGAATTTCTTTCAACATTATGAAGCCCTTTTTATATATTTTGATTCTGCATCAAAAGCTGAAAATATGTAGTCTCGAAGTCAATTCGAGAAATTAACGTTTTAAGTTTCTGTTCCCAAATTCAAACGGATGTATCTTCGCCAATAATTGTCAGAAGTTAGAATTTCTTTCAACATTATGAAGCCCTTTTTATATATTTTGACTCTGCATCAAAAGCTGAAAATATGTAGTCTCGAAGTCATTTCGAGAAATTTACGTTTTAAGTTTCTGTTTCCAAATTCAAACGGATGTATCTTCGCCAATAATTGTCAGAAGTTAGAATTTCTTTCAACATTATGAAGCCCTTTTTATATATTTTGATTCTGCATCAAAAGCTGAAAATATGTAGTCTCGAAGTCATTTCGAGAAATTGGCGTTTTAAGTTTCTGTTTTCAAATTCAAACGGATGTATCTTCGCCAAATATTTGTCAGAAATTAGAATTTCTTTCAACATTATGAAACCCTTTTTATATATTTTGATTCTGCATCAAAAGCTGAAAATATGTAGTCTCGAAGTCATTTCGAGAAATTGACGTTTTAAGTTTCTGTTTCCAAATTCAAACGGATGTATCTTCGCCAATAATTGTCAGAAGTTAGAATTTCTTTCAACATTATGAAGCCCTTTTATATATTTTGACTCTGCATCAAAAGCTGAAAATATGTAGTCTCGAAGTCAATTCGAGAAATTAACGTTTTAAGTTTCTGTTCCCAAATTCAAACGGATGTATCTTCGCCAATAATTGTCAAAAGTTAGAATTTCTTTCAACATTATGAAGCCCTTTTTATATATTTTGATTCTGCATCAAAAGCTGAAAATATGTAGTCTCGAAGTCATTTCGAGAAATTAACGTTTTAAGTTTCTGTTTCCAAATTCAAACGGATGTATCTTCGCCAATAATTGTCAGAAGTTAGAAT
This sequence comes from Drosophila grimshawi, assembly GCF_018153295.1. Classification (NCBI taxonomy): domain Eukaryota; kingdom Metazoa; phylum Arthropoda; class Insecta; order Diptera; family Drosophilidae; genus Drosophila; species Drosophila grimshawi. Next base: position 43,435 of record NW_025062605.1, on the reverse strand, counting down.
TTCTTTCAACATTATGAAGCCCTTTTTATATATTTTGATTCTGCATCAAAAGCTGAAAATATGTAGTCTCGAAGTCAATTCGAGAAATTAACGTTTAAGTTTCTGTTCCCAAATTCAAACGGTTGTATCTTCGCCAATAATTGTCAAAAGTTAAAATTTCTTTCAACATTATGAAGCCCATTTTATATATTTTGATTCTGCATCAAAAGCTGAAAATATGTAGTCTCGAAGTCATTTCGAGAAATTGATGTTTTAAATTTCTGTTTCCAAATTCAAACGGATGTATCTTCGACAATAATTGTCAGAAGTTAGAATTTCTTTCAACATTATGAAGCCCTTTTTATATATTTTGACTCTGCATCAAAAGCTGAAAATATGTAGTCTCGAAGTCATTTCGAGAAATTGACGTTTTAAGTTTCTGTTTCCAAATTCAAACGGATGTATCTTCGACAATAATTGTCAGAAGTTAGAATTTCTTTCAACATTATGAAGCCCTTTTTATATATTTTGATTCTGCATCAAAAGCTGAAAATATGTAGTCTCGAAGTCATTTCGAGAAATTGACGTTTTAAGTTTCTGTTTCCAAATTCAAACGGATGTATCTTCGCCAATAATTGTCAGAAGTCAGAATTTCTTTCAACATTATGAAGCCCTTTTTATATATTTTGACTCTGCATCAAAAGCTGAAAATATGTAGTCTCGAAGTCATTTCGAGAAATTGACGTTTTAAAATTCTGTTCCCAAATTCAAACGGATGTATCTTCGCCAATAATTGTCAGAAGTTAGAATTTCTTTCAACATTAAGAAGCCCTTTTTATATATTTTGATTCTGCATCAAAAGCTGAAAATATGTAGTCTCTAAGTCATTTCGAGAAATTGACGTTTTAAGTTTCTGTTTCCAAATTCAAACGGATGTATCTTCGACAATAATTGTCAGAAATTAGAATTTCTTTCAACATTATGAAGCCCTTTTTATATATTTTGATTCTGCATCAAAAGCTGAAAATATGTAGTCTCGAAGTCAATTCGAGAAATTGACGTTTTAAGTTGCTGTTTCCAAATTCAAACGGATGTATCTTCGCCAATAATTGTCAGAAGTTAGAATTTCTTTCAACATTATGAAGCCCTTTTTATATATTTTGATTCTGCATCAAAAGCTGAAAATATGTAGTCTCGAAGTCATTTCGAGAAATGAACGCTTTAACTTTCTGTTCCCAAATTCAAACGGATGTATCTTCGCCAATAATTGTCAAAAGTTAGAATTTCTTTCAACATTATGAAGCCCTTTTTATATATTTTGATTCTGCATCAAAAGCTGAAAATATGTAGTCCCGAAGTCAATTCAATAAATTAAAGTTTTAAGTTTCTGTTTCCAAATTCAAACGGATGTATCTTCGCCAATAACTTTCAGAAGTTAGAATTTCTTTCAACATTATGAAGCCCTTTTTATATATTTTGATTCTGCATCAAAAGCTGAAAATATGTAGTCTCGAAGTCATTTCGAGAAATTGACGTTTAAGTTTCTGTTTTCAAATTCAAACGGATGTATCTTCGCCAATATTTGTCAAAAGTTAGAATTTCTTTCAACATTAAGAAGCCCTTTTTATATATTTTGATTCTGCATCAAAAGCTGAAAATATGTAGTCCCGAAGTCAATTCAATAAATTAAAGTTTTAAGTTTCTGTTCCCAAATTCAAACGGATGTATCTTCGCCAATAATTGTCAGAAGTTAGAATTTCTTTCAACATTATGAAGCCCTTTTTATATATTTTGACTCTGCATCAAAAGCTGAAAATATGTAGTCTCGAAGTCAATTCGAGAAATTAACGTTTTAAGTTTCTGTTCCCAAATTCAAACGGATGTATCTTCGCCAATAATTGTCAAAAGTTAGAATTTCTTTCAACATTATGAAGCCCTTTTTATATATTTTGATTCTGCATCAAAAGCTGAAAATATGTAGTCTCGAAGTCAATTCGAGAAATTAACGTTTTAAGTTTCTGTTCCCAAATTCAATCGGATGTATCTTCGCCAATAATTGTCAGAAGTTAGAATTTCTTTCAACATTATGAAGCCCTTTTTATATATTTTGATTCTGCATCAAAAGCTGAAAATATGTAGTCTCGAAGTCAATTCGAGAAATTAACGTTTTAAGTTTCTGTTCCCAAATTCAAACGGATGTATCTTCGCCAATAATTGTCAGAAGTTAGAATTTCTTTCAACATTATGAAGCCCTTTTTATATATTTTGACTATGCATCAAAAGCTGAAAATATGTAGTCGCGAAGTCATTTCGAGAAATTTACGTTTTAAGTTTCTGTTTCCAAATTCAAACGGATGTATCTTCGCCAATAACTTTCAGAAGTTAGAATTTCTTTCAACATTATGAAGCCCTTTTTATATATTTTGATTCTGCATCAAAAGCTGAAAATATGTAGTCTCGAAGTCATTTCGAGAAATTGACGTTTTAAGTTTCTGTTTTCAAATTCAAACGGATGTATCTTCGCCAATATTTGTCAAAAGTTAGAATTTCTTTCAACATTATGAAGCCCTTTTTATATATTTTGACTCTGCATCAAAAGCTGAAAATATGTAGTCTCGAAGTCATTTCGAGAAATTGACGTTTTAAGTTTCTGTTTCCAAATTCAAACGGATGTATCTTCGCCAATAATTGTCAGAAGTTAGAATTTCTTTCAACATTATGAAGCCCTTTTTATATATTTTGACTCTGCATCAAAAGCTGAAAATATGTAGTCTCGAAGTCAATTCGAGAACTTAACGTTTTAAGTTTCTGTTCCCAAATTCAAACGGATGTATCTTCGCCAATAATTGTCAAAAGTTAGAATTTCTTTCAACATTATGAAGCCCTTTTTATATATTTTGATTCTGCATCAAAAGCTGAAAATATGTAGTCTCGAAGTCAATTCGAGAAATTAACGTTTTAAGTTTCTGTTCCCAAATTCAATCGGATGTATCTTCGCCAATAATTGTCAGAAGTTAGAATTTCTTTCAACATTATGAAGCCCTTTTTATATATTTTGATTCTGCATCAAAAGCTGAAAATATGTAGTCTCGAAGTCAATTCGAGAAATTAACGTTTTAAGTTTCTGTTCCCAAATTCAAACGGATGTATCTTCGCCAATAATTGTCAGAAGTTAGAATTTCTTTCAACATTATGAAGCCCTTTTTATATATTTTGGCTCTGCATCAAAAGCTGAAAATATGTAGTCTCGAAGTCATTTCGAGAAATTTACGTTTTAAGTTTCTGTTTCCAAATTCAAACGGATGTATCTTCGCCAATAATTGTCAGAAGTTAGAATTTCTTTCAACATTATGAAGCCCTTTTTATATATTTTGACTCTGCATCAAAAGCTGAAAATATGTAGTCTCGAAGTCATTTCGAGAAATTGACGTTTTAAGTTTCTGTTTCCAAATTCAAACGGATGTATCTTCGCCAATATTTGTCAGAAGTTAGAATTTCTTTCAACATTATGAAACCCTTTTTATATATTTTTGACTATGCATCAAAAGCTGAAAATATGTAGTCTCGAAGTCATTTCGAGAAATTGACGTTTTAAGTTTCTGTTTCCAAATTCAAACGGATGTATCTTCGCCAATAATTGTCAGAAGTCAGAATTTCTTTCAACATTATGAAGCCCTTTTTATATATTTTGACTCTGCATCAAAAGCTGAAAATATGTAGTCTCGAAGTCATTTCGAGAAATTGACGTTTTAAAATTCTGTTTCCAAATTCAAACGGATGTATCTTCGCCAATAATTGTCAGAAGTTAGAATTTCTTTCAACATTATGAAGCCCATTTTATATATTTTGATTCTGCATCAAAAGCTGAAAATATGTAGTCTCGAAGTCATTTCGAGAAATTGACGTTTTAAGTTTCTGTTTCCAAATTCAAACGGATGTATCTTCGCCAATAATTGTCAGAAATTAGAATTTCTTTCAACATTATGAAGCCCTTTTTATATATTTTGATTCTGCATCAAAAGCTGAAAATATGTAGTCTCGAAGTCAATTCGAGAAATTGACGTTTTAAGTTTCTGTTTCCAAATTCAAACGGATGTATCTTCGCCAATAATTGTCAAAAGTTAGAATTTCTTTCAACATTATGAAGCCCTTTTTATATATTTTGACTCTGCATCAAAAGCTGAAAATATGTAGTCTCGAAGTCATTTCGAGAAATTGACGTTTTAAGTTTCTGTTTCCAAATTCAATCGGATGTATCTTCGCCAATAATTGTCAGAAGTTAGAATTTCTTTCAACATTATGAAGCCCTTTTTATATATTTTGACTCTGCATCAAAAGCTGAAAATATGTAGTCTCGAAGTCATTTTGAGAAATTTACGTTTTTATTTTCTGTTTCCAAATTCAAACGGATGTATCTTCGCCAATAATTGTCAGAAGTTAGAATTTCTTTCAACATTATGAAGCCATTTTTATATATTTTGATTCTGCATCAAAAGCTGAAAATATGTAGTCTCGAAGACAATTCGAGAAATTAACGTTTTAAGTTTCTGTTCCCAAATTCAATCGAATGTATCTTCGCCAATAATTGTCAGAAGTCAGAATTTCTTTCAACATTATGAAGCCCTTTTAATATATTTTGATTCTGCATCAAAAGCTGAAAATATGTAGTCTCAAAGTCAATTCGAGAAATTAACGTTTTAAGTTTCTGTTCCCAAATTCAAACGGATGTATCTTCGCCAATAATTGTCAGAAGTTAGAATTTCTTTCAACATTATGAAGCCCTTTTTATATATTTTGATTCGGCATCAAAAGTTGAAAATATGTAGTCTCGAAGTCATTTCGAGAAATTGACGTTTTAAGTTTCTGTTTCCAAATTCAAACGGATGTATCTTCGCCAATTATTTGTCAAAAGTTAGACTTTCTTTTCAAAATTATGAAGCCCTTTTTTATATATTTTGACTCTGCAGTAAAAGCTGAAAATATGTAGTCTCGAAGTCAATTCGAGAAATTAACGTTTTAAGTTTCTGTTCCCAAATTCAAACGGATGTATCTTCGCCAATAATTGTCAGAAGTTAGAATTTCTTTCAACATTATGAAGCCCTTTTTATATATTTTGACTCTGCATCAAAAGCTGAAAATATGTAGTCTCGAAGTCATTTCGAGAAATTGACGTTTTAAGTTTCTGTTTTCAAATTCAAACGGATGTATCTTCGCCAATATTTGTCAAAAGTTAGAATTTCTTTCAACATTATGAAGCCCTTTTTATATATTTTGACTCTGCATCAAAAGCTGAAAATATGTAGTCTCGAAGTCATTTCGAGAAATTGACGTTTTAAGTTTCTGTTTCCAAATTCAAACGGATGTATCTTCGCCAATAATTGTCAGAAGTTAGAATTTCTTTCAACATTATGAAGCCCTTTTTATATATTTTGATTCTGCATCAAAAGCTGAAAATATGTAGTCTCGAAGTCAATTCGAGAAATTAACGTTTTAAGTTTCTGTTCCCAAATTCAAACGGATGTATCTTCGCCAATAATTGTCAGAAGTTAGAATTTCTTTCAACATTATGAAGACCTTTTTATATATTTTGACTCTGCATCAAAAGCTGAAAATATGTAGTCTCGAAGTCAATTCGAGAAATTAACGTTTTAAGTTTCTGTTTCCAAATTCAAACGGATGTATCTTCGCCAATAATTGTCAGAAGTTAGAATTTCTTTCAACATTATGAAGCCCTTTTTATATATTTTGATTCTGCATCAAAAGCTGAAAATATGTAGTCTCGAAGTCATTTCGAGAAATTGACGTTTTAAGTTCCTGTTTCCAAATTCAATCGGATGTATCTTCGCCAATAATTGTCAGAAGTCAGAATTTTTTCAACATTATGAAGCCCTTTTTATATATTTTGACTCTGCATCAAAAGCTGAAAATATGTAGTCTCGAAGTTAATTCGAGAAATTGACGTTTTAAGTTTCTGTTTCCAAATTCAAACTGATGTATCTTCGCCAATAATTGTCAGAAATTAGAATTTCTTTCAACATTATGAAGCCCTTTTTATATATTTTGACTCTGCATCAAAAGCTGAAAATATGTAGTCTCGAAGTTAATTCGAGAAATTGACGTTTTAAGTTCCTGTTTCCAAATTCAAACTGATGTATCTTCGCCAATAATTGTCAGAACTTAGAATTTCTTTCAACATTATGAAGCCCTTTTTATATATTTTGACTCTGCATCAAAAGCTGAAAATATGTAGTCTCGAAGTCATTTCGAGAAATTGACGTTTTTATTTTCTGTTTCCAATTCAAACGGATGTATCTTCGCCAATAATTGTCAGAAGTTAGAATTTCTTTCAACATTATGAAGCCCTTTTTATATATTTTGATTCTGCATCAAAAGCTGAAAATATGTAGTCTCGAAGTTAATTCGAGAAATTGACGTTTTAAGTTCCTGTTTCCAAATTCAAACGGATGTATCTTCGATAATAATTGTCAGAAATTAGAATTTCTTTCAACATTATGAAGCCCTTTTTATATATTTTGATTCTGCATCAAAAGCTGAAAATATGTAGTCTCGAAGTTAATTCGAGAAATTGACGTTTTAAGTTCCTGTTTCCAAATTCAAACTGATGTATCTTCGCCAATAATTGTCAGAAGTCAGAATTTTTTCAACATTATGAAGCCCTTTTTATATATTTTGACTCTGCATCAAAAGCTGAAAATATGTAGTCTCGAAGTCATTTCGAGAAATTGACGTTTTTATTTTCTGTTTCCAAATTCAAACGGATGTATCTTCGCCAATAATTGTCAGAAGTTAGAATTTCTTTCAACATTATGAAGCCCTTTTTATATATTTTGATTCTGCATCAAAAGCTGAAAATATGTAGTCTCGAAGTCATTTCGAGAAATTGACGTTTTAAGTTTCTGTTTCCAAATTCAAACGGATGTATCTTCGCCAATAATTGTCAGAAGTTAGAATTTCTTTCAACATTAAGAAGCCCTTTTTACATATTTTGATTCTGCATCAAAAGCTGAAAATATGTAGTCTCTAAGTCATTTCGAGAAATTGACGTTTTAAGTTTCTGTTTCCAAATTCAAACGGATGTATCTTCGACAATAATTGTCAGAAATTAGAATTTCTTTCAACATTATGAAGCCCTTTTTATATATTTTGACTCTGCATCAAAAGCTGAAAATATGTAGTCTCGAAGTCATTTCGAAAAATTGACGTTTTAAGTTTCTGTTCCCAAATTCAAAACGGATGTATCTTCGCCAATAATTGTCAGAAGTTAGAATTTCTTTCAACATTATGAAGCCCATTTTATATATTTTGATTCTGCAGTAAAAGCTGAAAATATGTAGTCTCGAAGTCATTTCGAGAAATTGACGTTTTAAGTTTCTGTTTCCAAATTCAAACGGATGTATCTTCGCCAATAATTGTCAGAAGTTAGAATTTCTTTCAACATTATGAAGCCCTTTTTATATATTTTGACTCTGCATCAAAAGCTGAAAATATGTAGTTTCGAAGTCTATTCGAGAAATTAACGTTTTAAGTTTCTGTTCCCAAATTCAAACGGATGTATCTTCGCCAATAATTGTCAGAAGTTAGAATTTCTTTCAACATTATGAAGACCTTTTTATATATTTTGATTCTGTATCAAAAGCTGAAAATATGTAGTCTCGAAGTCAATTCGAGAAATTAACGTTTTAAGTTTCTATTCCCAAATTCAAACGGTTGTATCTTCGCCAATAATTGTCAGAAGTTAGAATTTCTTTCAACATTAAGAAGCCCTTTTTATATATTTTGATTCTGCATCAAAAGCTGAAAATATGTAGTCTCGAAGTCATTTCGAGAAATTGACGTTTTAAGTTCCTGTTTCCAAATTCAATCGGATGTATCTTCGCCAATAATTGTCAGAAGTCAGAATTTCTTTCAACATTATGAAGCCCTTTTTATATATTTTGACTCTGCATCAAAAGCTGAAAATATGTAGTCTCGAAGTCATTTCGAGAAATTGACGTTTTAAAATTCTGTTTCCAAATTCAAACGGATGTATCTTCGCCAATAATTGTCAGAAGTTAGAATTTCTTTCAACATTAAGAAGCCCTTTTTATATATTTTGATTCTGCATCAAAAGCTGAAAATATGTAGTCTCTAAGTCATTTCGAGAAATTGACGTTTTAAGTTTCTGTTTCCAAATTCAAATGGATGTATCTTCGACAATAATTGTCAGAAATTAGAATTTCTTTCAACATTACGAAGCCCTTTTTATATATTTTGATTCTGCATCAAAAGCTGAAAATATGTAGTCTCGAAGTCAATTCGAGAAATTGACGTTTTAAGTTCCTGTTTCCAAATTCAAACGGATGTATCTTCGCCAATAATTGTCAGAAGTTAGAATTTCTTTCAACATTATGAAGCCCTTTTTATATATTTTGACTCTGCATCAAAAGCTGAAAATATGTAGTCTCGAAGTCATTTCGAGAAATTGACGTTTTAAGTTTCTGTTTCCAAATTCAAACGGATGTATCTTCGCCAATAATTGTCAGAAGTTAGAATTTCTTTCAACATTATGAAGCCCTTTTTATATATTTTGATTCTGCATCAAAAGCTGAAAATATGTAGTCTCGAAGTCATTTCGAGAAATTGACGTTTTTATTTTCTGTTTCCAAATTCAAACGGATGTATCTTCGCTAATAATTGTCAGAAGTTAGAATTTCTTTCAACATTATGAAGCCCTTTTTATATATTTTGATTCTGCATCAAAAGCTGAAAATATGTAGTCTCGAAGTCATTTCGAGAAATTGACCTTTTAAGTTTCTGTTTCCAAATTCAAACGGATGTATCTTCGCCAATATTTGTCAAAAGTTAGAATTTCTTTCAACATTATGAAGCCCTTTTTATATATTTTGACTCTGCATCAAAAGCTGAAAATATGTAGTCTCGAAGTCATTTCGAGAAATTGACGTTTTAAGTTTCTGTTTCCAAATTCAAACGGATGTATCTTCGCCAATAATTGTCAGAAGTTAGAATTTCTTTCAACATTATGAAGCCCTTTTTATATATTTTGATTCTGCATCAAAAGCTGAAAATATGTAGTCTCGAAGTCATTTCGAGAAATTGACGTTTTAAGTTTCTGTTTCCAAATTCAAACGGATGTATCTTCGCCAATAATTGTCAGAAGTTAGAATTTCTTTCAACATTAAGAAGCCCTTTTTATATATTTTGATTCTGCATCAAAAGCTGAAAATATGTAGTCTTGAAGTCATTTCGAGAAATTGACGTTTTAAGTTTCTGTTTCCAAATTCAAACGGTTGTATCTTCGCCACTAACTGTCAAAAGTTAGAATTTCTTTCAACATTATGAAGCCCTTTTTATATATTTTGACTCTGCATCAAAAGCTGAAAATATGTAGTCTCGAAGTCATTTCGAAAAATTGACGTTTTAAGTTTCTGTTCCCAAATTCAAACGGATGTATCTTCGCCAATAATTGTCAGAAGTTAGAATTTCTTTCAACATTATGAAGCCCATTTTATATATTTTGATTCTGCAGTAAAAGCTGAAAATATGTAGTCTCGAAGTCATTTCGAGAAATTGACGTTTTAAGTTTCTGTTTCCAAATTCAAACGGATGTATCTTCGCCAATAATTGTCAGAAGTTAGAATTTCTTTCAACATTATGAAGCCCTTTTTATATATTTTGACTCTGCATCAAAAAGCTGAAAAATATGTAGTCTCGAAGTCAATTCGAGAAATTAACGTTTTAAGTTTCTGTTCCCAAATTCAAACGGATGTATCTTCGCCAATAATTGTCAGAAGTTAGAATTTCTTTCAACATTATGAAGCCCTTTTTATATATTTTGACTCTGCATCAAAAGCTGAAAATATGTAGTCGCGAAGTCATTTCGAGAAATTGACGTTTTAAGTTTCTGTTTCCAAATTCAATCGGATGTATCTTCGCCAATAATTGTCAGAAGTTAGAATTTCTTTCAACATTATGAAGCCCTTTTTATATATTTTGATTCTGCATCAAAAGCTGAAAATATGTAGTCTCGAAGTCATTTCGAGAAATTGACGTTTTAAGTTTCTGTTTCCAAATTCAAACGGATGTATCTTCGCCAATAATTGTCAGAAGTTAGAATTTCTTTCAACATTAAGAAGCCCGTTTTTATATATTTTGACTATGCATCAAAAGCTGAAAATATGTAGTCTCGAAGTCATTTCGAGAAATCGACGTTTTAAGTTTCTGTTTCCAAATTCAAACGGATGTATCTTCGACAATAATTGTCAGAAATTAGAATTTCTTTCAACATTATGAAGCCCTTTTTTATATATTTTGATTCTGCATCAAAAAGCTGAAAAATATGTAGTCTCGAAGTCAATTCGAGAAATTAACGTTTCAAGTTTTCTGTTCCCAAATTCAAACGGATGTATCTTCGACAATAATTGTCAGAAATTAGAATTTCTTTCAACATTATGAAGCCCTTTTTATATATTTTGATTCTGCATCAAAAGCTGAAAATATGTAGTCTCGATGTCAATTCGAGAAATTGACGTTTTTATTTTCTGTTTCCAAATTCAAACGGATGTATCTTCGCCAATAATTGTCAGAAGTTAGAATTTCTTTCAACATTATGAAGCCCTTTTTATATATTTTGACTCTGCATCAAAAGCTGAAAATATGTAGTCTCGAAGTCATTTCGAGAAATTGACGTTTTAAGTTTCTGTTTTCAAATTCAAACGGATGTATCTTCGCCAATAATTGTCAGAAGTTAGAATTTCTTTCAACATTAAGAAGCCCTTTTTACATATTTTGATTCTGCATCAAAAGCTGAAAATATGTAGTCTCTAAGTCATTTCGAGAAATTGACGTTTTAAGTTTCTGTTTCCAAATTCAAACGGATGTATCTTCGACAATAATTGTCAGAAATTAGAATTTCTTTCAACATTATGAAGCCCTTTTTATATATTTTGATTCTGCATCAAAAGCTGAAAATATGTAGTCTCTAAGTCATTTCGAGAAATTGACGTTTTAAGTTTCTGTTTCCAAATTCAAACGGATGTATCTTCGACAATAATTGTCAGAAATTAGAATTTCTTTCAACATTATGAAGCCCTTTTTATATATTTTGATTCTGCATCAAAAGCTGAAAATATATAGTCTTGAAGTCAATTCGAGATATTAACGTTTTAAGTTTCTGTTCCCAAATTCAAACGGTTGTATCTTCGCCACTAACTGTCAAAAGTTAGAATTTCTTTCAACATTATGAAGCCCTTTTTATATATTTTGACTCTGCATCAAAAGCTGAAAATATGTAGTCTCGAAGTCATTTCGAAAAATTGACGTTTTAAGTTTCTGTTCCCAAATTCAAAACGGATGTATCTTCGCCAATAATTGTCAGAAGTTAGAATTTCTTTCAACATTATGAAGCCCATTTTATATATTTTGATTCTGCAGTAAAAGCTGAAAATATGTAGTCTCGAAGTCATTTCGAGAAATGGACGTTTTAAGTTTCTGTTTCCAAATTCAAACGGATGTATCTTCGCCAATAATTGTCAGAAGTTAGAATTTCTTTCAACATTATGAAGCCCTTTTTATATATTTTGACTCTGCATCAAAAGCTGAAAATATGTAGTCTCGAAGTCAATTCGAGAAATTAACGTTTTAAGTTTCTGTTCCCAAATTCAAACGGATGTATCTTCGCCAATAATTGTCAGAAGTTAGAATTTCTTTCAACATTATGAAGCCCTTTTTATATATTTTGATTCTGCATCAAAAGCTGAAAATATGTAGTCTCGAAGTCAATTCGAGAAATTAACGTTTTAAGTTTCTGTTCCCAAATTCAAACGGATGTATCTTCGCCAATAATTGTCAGAAGTTAGATTTTCTTTCACACATTATGAAGCCCTTTTCATATATTTTGACTCTGCATCAAAAAGCTGAAAATATGTAGTCTCGAAGTCATTTCGAGAAATCGACGTTTTAAGTTTCTGTTTCCAAATTCAATCGGATGTATCTTCGCCAATAATTGTCAGAAGTTAGAATTTCTTTCAATATTAAGAAGCCCTTTTTATATATTTTGATTCTGCATCAAAAGCTGAAAATATGTAGTCTCGAAGTCAATTCGAGAAATTAACGTTTTAAGTTTCTGTTCCCAAATTCAAACGGATGTATCTTCGCCAATAATTGTCAGAAGTTAGAATTTCTTTCAACATTATGAAGCCCTTTTTATATATTTTGTGTCTGTATCAAAAGCAGAAAATATGTAGTCTAGAAGTCATTTCGAGAAAATTGACGTTTTAAGTTTCGGTTTCCAAAATTCAAACGGATGTATCTTCGCCAATAATTGTCGGAAGTTAGAATTTCTTTCAACATTAGGAAGCCCTTTTTATATATTTTGATTCTGCATCAAAAGCTGAAAAATATGTAGTCTCGAAGTCATTTCGAGAAAATTGACGTATTAAGTTTCTGTTTCCAAATTCAAACGGATGTATCTTCGCCAATAATTGTCAGAAGTTAGAATTTTTTTCAACATTATGAAGCCCTTTTCATATATTTTGACCCTGCATCAAAAGCTGAAAATATGTAGTCTCGAAGTCATTTCGAGAAATTGACGTTTTACGTTTCTGTTTCCAAATTCAAACGGATGTATCTTCGCCAATAATTGTCAAAAGTTAGAATTTCTTTCAACATTATGAAGCCCTTTTTATATATTTTGACTATGCATCAAAAGCTGAAAATATGTAGTCTCAAAATCAATTCGAGATATTGACGTTTTAAGTTTCTGTTTCCAAATTCAAACGGATGTATCTTCGCCAATAATTATCAGAAGTTAGAATTTCTTTCAACATTATGAAGCCCTTTTTATATATTTTGATTCTGCATCAAAAGCTGAAAATATGTAGTCTCGAAGTCATTTCGAGAAATTGACGTTTTAAGTTTCTGTTTCCAAATTCAAACGGATGTATCTTCGCCAATAATTGTCAGAAGTTAGAATTTCTTTCAACATTAAGAAGCCCTTTTTATATATTTTGATTCTGCATCAAAAGCTGAAAATATATAGTCTTGAAGTCAATTCGAGATATTAACGTTTTAAGTTTCTGTTCCCAAATTCAAACGGTTGTATCTTCGCCACTAACTGTCAAAAGTTAGAATTTCTTTCAACATTATGAAGCCCTTTTTATATATTTTGACTCTGCATCAAAAGCTGAAAATATGTAGTCTCGAAGTCATTTCGAAAAATTGACGTTTTAAGTTTCTGTTCCCAAATTCAAACGGATGTATCTTCGCCAATAATTGTCAGAAGTTAGAATTTCTTTCAACATTATGAAGCCCATTTTATATATTTTGATTCTGCAGTAAAAGCTGAAAATATGTAGTCTCGAAGTCATTTCGAGAAATGGACGTTTTAAATTTCTGTTTCCAAATTCAAACGGATGTATCTTCGCCAATAATTGTCAGAAGTTAGAATTTCTTTCAACATTATGAAGCCCTTTTTATATATTTTGACTCCGCATCAAAAGCTGAAAATATGTAGTCTCGAAGTCAATTCGAGAAATTAACGTTTTAAGTTTCTGTTTCCAAATTTAAACGGTTGTATCTTCGCCAATAATTGTCAAAAGTTAGAATTTCTTTCACCATTATGAAGCCCTTTTTATATATTTTGATTCTGCATCAAAGGCTGAAAATATGTAGTCTCCGAAGTCATTTTGAGAAATTGACGTTTTAAGTTTCTGTTCCCAAATTCAAACGGATGTATCTTCGGCCAATAATTGTCAAGAAGTTAGATTTCTTTCAAACATTATGAAGCCCTTTTTATATATTTGAATCTGCATCAAAAGCTGAAAATATGTAGTCTCGAAGTCATTTCGAGAAATTGACGTTTAAAGTTTCTGTTTCCAAAATTCAATCGGATGTATCTTCGCCAAATAATTGTCAGAAGTAAGAATTTCTTTCAATATTAAGAAGCCCTTTTTATATATTTTGATTCTGCATCAAAAGCTGAAAATATGTAGTCTCGAAGTCAATTCGAGAAATTAACGTTTTAAGTTTCTGTTCCCAAATTCAAACGGATGTATCTTCGCCAATAATTGTCAGAAGTTAGAATTTCTTTCAACATTATGAAGCCCTTTTTATATATTTTGACTCTGTATCAAAAGCTGAAAATATGTAGTCTCGAAGTCATTTCGAGAAATTGACGTTTTAAGTTTCTGTTTCCAAATTCAAACGGATGTATCTTCGCCAATAATTGTCGGAAGTAAGAATTTCTTTCAACATTATGAAGCCCTTTTTATATATTTTGATTCTGCATCAAAATCTGAAAATATGTAGTCTCGAAGTCATTTCGAGAAATTGACGTTATTATTTTCTGTTTCCAAATTCAAACGGATGTATCTTCGCCAATAATTGTCAGAAGTTAGAATTTCTTTTAACATTATGAACGCCCATTTTATACATTTTGACTCTGCATCAAAAGCTGAAAATATGTAGTCTCGAAGTCATTTCGAGAAATTGACGTTTTAATTTTCTGTTTCCAAATTCAAACGGATGTATCTTCGCCAATAATTGTCAGAAGTTAGAATTTCTTTCAACATTATGAAGCCCTTTTTATATATTTTGACTCTGCATCAAAAGCTGAAAATATGTAGTCTCGAAGTCATTTCGAGAAATTGACGTTTTAAGTTTCTGTTTTCAAATTCAAACGGATGTATCTTCGCCAATAATTGTCAAAAGTTAGAATTTCTTTCAACATTATGAAGCCCTTTTTATATATATTGACTCTGCATCAAAAGCTGAAAATATGTAGTCTCGAAGTCATTTCGAGAAATTGACGTTTTAAGTTTCTGTTTCCAAATTCAAACGGATGTATCTTCGCCAATAATTTTCAGAAGTTAGAGTTTCTTTCAACATTATGAAGCCCATTTTATATATTTTGATTCTGCATCCAAAGCTGAAAATATGTAGTCTCGAAGTCATTTCGAGAAATTGACGTTTTAAGTTTCTGTTTCCAAATTCAAACGGATGTACCTTCGCCAATAATTGTCAGAAGTTAGAATTTCTTTCAACATTATGAAGCCCTTTTTATATATTTTGATTCTGCATCAAAAGCTGAAAATATATAGTCTTGAAGTCAATTCGAGATATTAACGTTTTAAGTTTCTGTTCCCAAATTCAAACGGTTGTATCTTCGCCACTAACTGTCAAAAGTTAGAATTTCTTTCAACATTATGAAGCCCTTTTTATATATTTTGACTCTGCATCAAAAGCTGAAAATATGTAGTCTCGAAGTCATTTCGAAAAATTGACGTTTTAAGTTTCTGTTCCCAAATTCAAACGGATGTATCTTCGCCAATAATTGTCAGAAGTTAGAATTTCTTTCAACATTATGAAGCCCATTTTATATATTTTGATTCTGCAGTAAAAGCTGAAAATATGTAGTCTCGAAGTCATTTCGAGAAATGGACGTTTTAAATTTCTGTTTCCAAATTCAAACGGATGTATCTTCGCCAATAATTGTCAGAAGTTAGAATTTCTTTCAACATTATGAAGCCCTTTTTATATATTTTGACTCTGCATCAAAAGCTGAAAATATGTAGTCTCGAAGTCAATTCGAGAAATTAACGTTTTAAGTTTCTGTTCCCAAATTCAAACGGATGTATCTTCGCCAATAATTGTCAGAAGTTAGAATTTCTTTCAACATTATGAAGACCTTTTTATATATTTTGACTCTGCATCAAAAGCTGAAAATATGTAGTCTCGAAGTCAATTCGAGAAATTAACGTTTCAAGTTTCTGTTCCCAAATTCAAACGGATGTATCTTCGCCAATAATTGTCAGAAGTTAGAATTTCTTTCAACATTATGAAGCCCTTTTTATATATTTTGACTCTGCATCAAAAGCTGAAAATATGTAGTCTCGAAGTCATTTCGAGAAATTGACGTTTTAAGTTTCTGTTTCCAAATTCAATCGGATGTATCTTCGCCAATAATTGTCAGAAGTTAGAATTTCTTTCAATATTATGAAGCCCTTTTTATATATTTTGATTCTGCATCAAAAGCTGAAAATATGTAGTCTCGAAGTCAATTCGAGAAATTAACGTTTTAAGTTTCTGTTCCCAAATTCAAACGGATGTATCTTCGCCAATAATTGTCAGAAGTTAGAATTTCTTTCAACATTATGAAGCCCTTTTTATATATTTTGACTCTGTATCAAAAGCTGAAAATATGTAGTCTCGAAGTCATTTCGAGAAATTGACGTTTTAAGTTTCTGTTTCCAAATTCAAACGGATGTATCTTCGCCAATAATTGTCGGAAGTTAGAATTTCTTTCAACATTATGAAGCCCTTTTTATATATTTTGATTCTGCATCAAAAGCTGAAAATATGTAGTCTCGAAGTCATTTCGAGAAATTGACGTTTTAAGTTTCTGTTTCCAAATTCAAACGGATGTATATTCGCCAATAATTGTCAGAAGTTAGAATTTCTTTCAACATTATGAAGCCCTTTTTATATATTTTGACTCTGCATCAAAAGCTGAAAATTTGTAGTCTCGAAGTCATTTCGAGAAATTGACGTTTTAAGTTTCTGTTCCCAAATTCAAACGGATGTATCTTCGCCAATAATTGTCAGAAGTTAGAATTTCTTTCAACATTATGAAGCCCATTTTATATATTTTGATTCTGCATCAAAAGCTGAAAATATGTAGTCTCGAAGTCATTTCGAGAAATTGATGTTTTAAGTTTCTGTTTCCAAATTCAAACGGATGTATCTTCGCCAATAATTGTCAGAAGTTAGAATTTCTTTCAACATTATGAAGCCCTTTTTATATATTTTGACTCTGCATCAAAAGCTGAAAATATGTAGTCTTGAAGTCAATTCGAGAAATTGACGTTTTAAGTTTCTGTTCCCAAATTCAAACGGATGTATCTTCGCCAATAATTGTCAGAAGTTAGAATTTCTTTCAACATTATGAAGCCCTTTTTATATATTTTGATTCTGCATCAAAAGCTGAAAATATGTAGTCTCGAAGTCATTTCGAGAAATTGACGTTTTAAGTTTCTGTTTCCAAATTCAAACGGATGTATCTTCGCCAATAATTGTCAGAAGTTAGAATTTCTTTCAACATTATGAAGCCCTTTCTATATATTTTGACTCTGCATCAAAAGCTGAAAATATGTAGTCTCGAAGTCAATTCGAGATATTACCGTTTTAAGTTTCTGTTCCCAAATTCAAACGGATGTATTTTCGCCAATAATTGTCAGAAGTTAGAATTTCTTTCAACATTATGAAGCCCTTTTTATATATTTTGATTCTGCATCAAAAGCTGAAAATATGTAGTCTCGAAGTCAATTCGAGAAATTAACGTTTTAAGTTTCTGTTTCCAAATTCAAACGGATGTATCTTCGCCAATAATTGTCAGAAGTTAGAATTTCTTTCAACATTATGAAGCCCTTTTTATATATTTTGACTCTGCATCAAAAGCTGAAAATATGTAGTCTCGAAGTCATTTCAAGAAATTGACGTTTTAAGTTTTAGTTTCCAAATTCAAACGGATGTATCTTCGCCAATAATTGTCAGAAGTTAGAATTTCTTTCAACATTATGAAGCCCTTTTTATATATTTTGACTCTGCATCAAAAGCTGAAAATATGTAGTCTCGAAGTCATTTCGAGAAATTGACGTCTTAAATTTCTGTTTCCAAATTCAAACGGATGTATCTTCGCCAATAATTGTCAAAAGTTAGAATTTCTTTCAACATTATGAAGCCATTTTTATATATTTTGACTCTGCATCAAAAGCTGAAAATATGTAGTCTCGAAGTCATTTCGAGAAATTTACGTTTTAAGTTTCTGTTTCCAAATTCAAACGGATGTTTCTTTGCCAATAATTGTCAGAAGTTAGAATTTCTTTCAACATTATGAAGCACTTTTTATATATTTTGATTCTGCATCAAAAGCTGAAAATATGTAGTCTCGAAGTCATTTCGAGAAATTAACGTTTTAAGTTTCTGTTCCCAAATTCAAACGGATGTATCTTCGACAATAATTGTCAGAAGTTAGAATTTCTTCCAACATTGTGAAGCCCTTTTTATACATTTTGACTCTGCATCAAAAGCTGAAAATATGTAGTCTCGAAGTCATTTCGAGAAATTGACGTTTTAAGTTTCTGTTTCCAAATTTAAACGGTTGTATCTTCGCCAATAATTGTCAAAAATTAGAATTTCTTTCAACATTATGAAGCCCTTTTTATATATTTTGATTCTGCATCAAAAGCTGAAAATATGTAGTCTCGAAGTCAATTCGAGAAATTGACGTTTTAAGTTTCTGTTTCCAAATTCAAACGGATGTATCTTCGCCAATAATTGTCAGAAGTTAGAATTTCTTTCAACATTATGAAGCCCTTTTTATATATTTTGACTCTGCATCAAAAGCTGAAAATATGTAGTCTCGAAGTCATTTCGAGAAATTGACGTTTTTATTTTCTGTTTCCAAATTCAAACGGATGTATCTTCGCCAATAATTGTCAGAAGTTAGAATTTCTTTCAACATTATGAAGCCCTTTTTATATATTTTGACTCTGCATCAAAAGCTGAAAATATGTAGTCTCGAAGTCATTTCGAGAAATTGACGTTTTAAGTTTCTGTTTTCAAATTCAAACGGATGTATCTTCGCCAATATTTGTCAAAAGTTAGAATTTCTTTCAACATTATGAAGCCCTTATTATATATTTTGACTCTGCATCAAAAGCTGAAAATATGTAGTCTCGAAGTCATTTCGAGAAATTGACGTTTTAAGTTTCTGTTTCCAAATTCAAACGGATGTATCTTCGCCAATAATTGGCAGAAGTTAGAATTTCTTTCAACATTATGAAGCCCTTTTTATATATTTTGATTCTGCATCAAAAGCTGAAAATATGTAGTCTCGAAGTCAATTCGAGAAATTGACGTTTTAAGTTTCTGTTTCCAAATTCAAACGGATGTATCTTCGCCAATAATTGTCAGAAGTTAGAATTTCTTTCAACATTAAGAAGCCCTTTTTATATATTTTGATTCTGCATCAAAAGCTGAAAACATGTAGTCTTGAAGTCAATTCGAGAAATTAACGTTT
The DNA here is from genome assembly GCF_018153295.1 of Drosophila grimshawi. Classification (NCBI taxonomy): domain Eukaryota; kingdom Metazoa; phylum Arthropoda; class Insecta; order Diptera; family Drosophilidae; genus Drosophila; species Drosophila grimshawi. Next base: position 24,360 of record NW_025062605.1, on the reverse strand, counting down.
TAAGTTTCTGTTTCCAAATTCAAACGGTTGTATCTTCGCCAATAGCTGTCAAAAGTTAGAATTTCTTTCAACATTATGAAGCCCTTTTTATATATTTTGACTCTGCATCAAAAGCTGAAAATATGTAGCCTCGAAGTCATTTCGAAAAATTGACGTTTTAAGTTTCTGTTCCCAAATTCAAAGGGATGTATCTTCGCCAATAATTGTCAGAAGTTAGAATTTCTTTCAACATTATGAAGCCCATTTTATATATTTTGATTCTGCAGTAAAAGCTAAAAATATGTAGTCTCGAAGTCATTTCGAGAAATGGACGTTTTAAATTTCTGTTTCCAAATTCAAACGGATGTATCTATGAAAATATGTAGTCTCGAAGTCATTTCGAGAAATTGACGTTTTAAGTTTCTGTTTCCAAATTCAAACGGATGTATCTTCGCCAATAATTGTCAGAAGTCAGAATTTCTTTCAACATTATGAAGCCCTTTTTATATATTTTGATTCTGCATCAAAAGCTGAAAATATATAGTCTCGAAGTCAATTCGAGAAATTGACGTTTTAAGTTTCTGTTCCCAAATTCAAACGGATGTATCTTCGCCAATAATTGTCAGAAGTTAGAATTTCTTTCAACATTATGAAGCCCTTTTAATATATTTTGATTCTGCATCAAAAGCTGAAAATATGTAGTCTCGAAGTCATTTCGAGAAATTGACGTTTTAAGTTTCTGTTCCCAAATTCAAATGGATGTATCTTCGCCAATAATTGTCAGAAGTTAGAATTTCTTTCAACATTATGAAGCCCTTTTTATATATTTTGACTCTGCATCAAAAGCTAAAAATATGTAGTCTCGAAGTCATTTCGAGAAATTAACGTTTTAAGTTTCTGTTTCCAAATTCAAACGGATGTAACTTCGCCAATAATTGTCAGAAGTCAGAATTTCTTTCAACATTATGAAGCCCTTTTTATATATTTTGATTCTGCATCAAAAGCTGAAAATATGTAGTCTCGAAGTCATTTCGAGAAATTGACGTTTTAAATTTCTGTTTCCAAATTCAAACGGATGTATCTTCGCCAATAATTGTCAGAAGTTAGAATTTCTTTTAACATTATGAAGCCCTTTTTATATATCTTGACTCTGCATCAAAAGCTGAAAATATGTAGTCTCGAAGTCATTTCGAGAAATTGACGTTTTAAGTTTCTGTTTCCAAATTCAAACGGATGTATCTTCGCCAATAATTGTCAGAAGTCAGAATTTCTTTCAACATGATGAAGCCCTTTTTATATATTTTGATTCTGCATCAAAAGCTGAAAATATATAGTCTCGAAGTCAATTCGAGAAATTGACGTTTTAAGTTTCTGTTCCCAAATTCAAACGGATGTATCTTCGCCAATAATTGTCAGAAGTTAGAATTTCTTTCAACATTATGAAGCCCTTTTAATATATTTTGATTCTGCATCAAAAGCTGAAAATATGTAGTCTCGAAGTCATTTCGAGAAATTGACGTTTTAAGTTTCTGTTCCCAAATTCAAACGGATGTATCTTCGCCAATAATGGTCAGAAGTTAGAATTTCTTTCAACATTATGAAGACCTTTTTATATATTTTGACTCTGCATCAAAAGCTGAAAATATGTAGTCTCGAAGTCATTTCGAGAAATTGACGTTTTTATTTTCTGTTTCCAAATTCAATCGGATGTATCTTCGCCAATAATTGTCAGAAGTTAGAATTTCTTTCAACATTATGAAGCCCTTTTTATATATTTTGACTCTGCATCAAAAGCTGAAAATATGTAGTCTCGAAGTCATTTCGAGAAATTGACGTTTTAAGTTTCTGTTTCCAAATTCAAACGGATGTATCTTCGCCAATATTTGTCAAAAGTTAGAATTTCTTTCAACATTATGAAGCCCTTTTTATATATTTTGATTCTGCATCAAAAGCTGAAAATATGTAGTCTCGAAGTCATTTCGAGAAATGGACGTTTTAAGTTTCGGTTTCCAAATTCAAACGGATGTATCTTCGCCAATAATTGGCAGAAGTTAGAATTTCTTTCAACATTATGAAGCCCTTTTTATATATTTTGATTCTGCATCAAAAGCTGAAAATATGTAGTCTCGAAGTCATTTCGAGAAATTGACGTTTTAAGTTTCTGTTTCCAAATTCAAACGGATGTATCTTCGCCAATAATTGTCAGAAGTTAGAATTTCTTTCAACATTAAGAAGCCCTTTTTATATATTTTGATTCTGCATCAAAAGCTGAAAATATGTAGTCTTGAAGTCAATTCGAGAAATTAACGTTTTAAGTTTCTGTTTCCAAATTCAAACGGTTGTATCTTCGCCAATAGCTGTCAAAAGTTAGAATTTCTTTCAACATTATGAAGCCCTTTTTATATATTTTGACTCTGCATCAAAAGCTGAAAATATGTAGCCTCGAAGTCATTTCGAAAAATTGACGTTTTAAGTTTCTGTTCCCAAATTCAAACGGATGTATCTTCGCCAATAATTGTCAGAAGTTAGAATTTCTTTCAACATTATGAAGCCCATTTTATATATTTTGATTCTGCAGTAAAGCTGAAATATGTAGTCTGGAAGTCATTTCGAGAAATGGACGTTTTAAATTTTTGTTTCCAAATTCAAACGGATGTATCTGAAAATATGTTGTCTCGAAGTCATTTCGAGAAATTGACGTTTTAAGTTTCTGTTTCCAAATTCAAACGGATGTACCTTCGCCAATAATTTTCAGAAGTTAGAATTTCTTTCAACATTATGAAGCCCTTTTTATATATTTTGATTCTGCATCAAAAGCTGAAAATATGTAGTCTCGAAGTCAATTCGAGAAATTGACGTTTTAAGTTTCTGTTTCCAAATTCAAACGGATGTATCTTCGCCAATAATTGTCAGAAGTTAGAATTTCTTTCAACATTATGACGCCCTTTTAATATATTTTGATTCTGCATCAAAAGCTGAAAATATGTAGTCTCGAAGTCATTTCGAGAAATTGACGTTTTAAGTTTCTGTTTCCAAATTCAAACGGATGTATCTTCGCCAATAATTGTCAGAAGTTAGAATTTCTTTCAACATTATGAAGCCCTTTTTATATATTTTGACTCTGCATCAAAAGCTAAAAATATGTAGTCTCGAAGTCATTTCGAGAAATTAACGTTTTAAGTTTCTGTTTCCAAATTCAAACGGATGTATCTTCGCCAATAATTGTCAGAAGTTAGAATTTCTTTCAACATTATGAAGCCCTTTTTATATATTTTGATTCTGCATCAAAAGCTGAAAATATGTAGTCTCGAAGTCATTTCGAGAAATTGACGTTTTAAATTTCTGTTTCCAAATTCAAACGGATGTATCTTCGCCAATAATTGTCAGAAGTTAGAATTTCTTTCAACATTATGAAGCCCTTTTTATATATTTTGATTCTGCATCAAAAGCTGAAAATATGTAGTCTCGAAGTCATTTCGAGAAATTGACGTTTTAAGTTTCTGTTTCCAAATTCAAACGGATGTATCTTCGCCAATAATTGTCAGAAGTTAGAATTTCTTTCAACATTATGAAGCCCTTTTTATATATTTTGATTCCGCATCAAAAGCTGAAAATATGTAGTCTCGAAGTCAATTTGAGAAATTGACGTTTTAAGTTTCTGTTTCCAAATTCAAACGGATGTATCTTCGCCAATAATTGTCAGAAGTTAGAATTTCTTTCAACATTATGAAGCCCTTTTTATATATTTTGATTCTGCATCAAAAGCTGAAAATATGTAGTCTCGAAGTCAATTCGAGAAATTGACGTTTTAAGTTTCTGTTCCCAAATTCAAACGGATGTATCTTCGCCAATAATTGTCAGAAGTTAGAATTTCTTTCAACATTATGAAGCCCTTTTTATATATTTTGATTCCGCATCAAAAGCTGAAAATATGTAGTCTCGAAGTCATTTCGAGAAATTGACGCTTAAAGTTTCTGTTCTCAAATTCAAACGGATGTATCTTCGCCAATAATTGTCAGAAGTTAGAATTTCTTTCAACATTATGAAGCCCTTTTTATATATTTTGATTCTGCATCAAAAGCTGAAAATATGTAGTCTCGAAGTCAATTCGAGAAATTAACGTGTTAAGTTTCTGTTCTCAAATTCAAACGGATGTATCTTCGCCAATAATAGTCAGAAGTTAGAATTTCTTTTAACATTATGAAGCCCTTTTTATATATTTTGACTCTGCATCAAAAGCTGAAAATATGTAGTCTCGAAGTCATTTCGAGAAATTGACGTTTTAAGTTTCTGTTTCCAAATTCAAACGGATGTATTTTCGCCAATAATTGTCAGAAGTCAGAATTTCTTTCAACATTATGAAGCCCTTTTTATATATTTTGATTCTGCATCAAAAGCTGAAAATATGTAGTCTCGAAGTCATTTCGAGATATTGACGTTTTAAGTTTCTATTTCCAAATTCAAACGGATGTATTTTCGCCAATAATTGTCAGAAGTCAGAATTTCTTTCAACATTATGAAGCCCTTTTTATATATTTTGATTCTGCATCAAAAGCTGAAAATATGTAGTCTCGAAGTCATTTCGAGATATTGACGTTTTAAGTTTCTGTTTCCAAATTCAAACGGATGTATCTTCGCCAATAATTGTCAGAAGTTAGAATTTCTTTCAACATTATGAAGCCCTTTTTATATATTTTGATTCTGCATCAAAAGCTGAAAATATGTAGTCTCGAAGTCATTTCGAGATATTGACGTTTTAAGTTTCTATTTCCAAATTCAAACGGATGTATCTTCGCCAATAATAGTCAGCAGTTAGAATTTCTTTCAACATTATGAAGCCCTTTTTATATATTTTGATTTTGCATCAAAAGCTGAAAATATGTAGTCTCGAAGTCATTTCGAGAAATTGACGTTTTAAATTTCTGTTTCCAAATTCAAACGGATGTATCTTCGCCAATAATTGTCAGAAGTTAGAATTTCTTTCAACATTATGAAGCCCTTTTTATATATTTTGACTCTGCATCAAAAGCTGAAAATATGTAGTCTCGAAGTCATTTCGAGAAATTAACGTTTTAAGTTTCTGTTTTCAAATTCAAACGGATGTATCTTCGCCAATAATTGTCAGAAGTTAGAATTTCTTTCAACATTATGAAGCCCTTTTTATATATTTTGATTCTGCATCAAAAGCTGAAAATATGTAGTCTCGAAGTCATTTCGAGAAATTTACGTTTTAAGTTTCTGTTTCCAAATTCAAACGGATGTATCTTCGCCAATAATTGTCAGAAGTTAGAATTTCTTTCAACATTATGAAGCCCTTTTTATATATTTTGATTCTGCATCAAAAGCTGAAAATATGTAGTCTCGAAGTCAATTCGAGAAATTAACGTTTTAAGTTTCTGTTTCCAAATTCAAACGGATGTATCTTCGCCAATAATTGTCAGAAGTTAGAATTTCTTTCAACATTATGAAGCCCTTTTTATATATTTTGATTCTGCATCAAAAGCTGAAAATATGTAGTCTCGAAGTCAATTCGAGAAATTAACGTTTTAAGTTTCTGTTCTCAAATTCAAACGGATGTATCTTCGCCAATAATTGTCAGAAGTTAGAATTTCTTTCAACATTATGAAGCCCTTTTTATATATTTTGATTTTGCATCAAAAGCTGAAAATATGTAGTCTCGAAGTCATTTCGAGAAATTGACGTTTTAAATTTCTGTTTCCAAATTCAAACGGATGTATCTTCGCCAATAATTGTCAGAAGTTAGAATTTCTTTTAACATTATGAAGCCCTTTTTATATATTTTGATTCTGCATCAAAAGCTGAAAATATGTAGTCTCGAAGTCATTTCGAGAAATTGACGTTTTAAGTTTCTGTTTCCAAATTCAAACGGATGTATCTTCGCCAATAATAGTCAGCAGTTAGAATTTCTTTCAACATTATGAAGCGCTTTTTATATATTTTGATTCTGCATCAAAAGCTGAAAATATGTAGTCTGGAAGTCATTTCGAGAAATTGACGATTTAAGTATCTGTTTCCAAATTCAAACGGATGTATCTTCGCCAATAATTGTCAGAAGTTAGAATTTCTTTCAACATTATGAAGCCCTTTTTATATATTTTGATTCTGCATCAAAAGCTGAAAATATGTAGTCTCGAAGTCATTTTGAGAAATTGACGTTTTAAGTTTCTGTTCCCAAATTCAAACGGATGTATCTTCGCCAATAATTGTCAGAAGTTAGAATTTCTTTCAACATTATGAAGCCCTTTTTATATATTTTGATTCTGCATTAAAAGCTGAAAATATGTAGTCTCGAAGTCAATTCGAGAAATTAACGTTTTAAGTTTCTGTTTCCAAATTCAAACGGATGTATCTTCGCCAATAATTGTCAGAAGTTAGAATTTCTTTCAACATTATGAAGCCCTTTTTATATATTTTGATTCTGCATCAAAAGCTGAAAATATGTAGTCTCGAAGTCATTTCGAGAAATTGACGTTTTAAGTTTCTGTTTCCAAATTCAAACGGATGTATCTTCGCCAATAATTGTCAGAAGTTAGAATTTCTTTCAACATTATGAAGCCCTTTTTATAAATTTTGATTCTGCATCAAAAGCTGAAAATATGTAGTCTCGAAGTCATTTCGAGAAATTGACGTTTTAAGTTTCTGTTTCCAAATTCAAACGGATGTATCTTCGCCAATAATTGTCAGAAGTTAAAATTTCTTTCAACATTATGAAGCCCTTTTTATATATTTTGATTCTGCATCAAAAGCTGAAAATATGTAGTCTCGAAGTCATTTCGAGAAATTGACGTTTTAAGTTTCTGTTTCCAAATTCAAACGGATGTATCTTCGCCAATAATTGTCAGAAGTTAGAATTTCTTTCAACATTATGAAGCCCTTTTTATATATTTTTGATTCTGCATCAAAAGCTGAAAATATGTAGTCTCGAAGTCAATTCGAGAAATTAACGTTTTAAGTTTCTGTTCTCCAAATTCAAACGGATGTATCTTCGCCAATAATTGTCAGAAGTTAGAATTTCTTTCAACATTATGAAGCCCTTTTTATATATTTTGATTCTGCATCAAAAGCTGAAAATATGTAGTCTCGAAGTCAATTCGCGAAATTAACGTTTTAAGTTTCTGTTCTCAAATTCAAACGGATGTATCTTCGCCAATAATTGTCAGAAGTTAGAATTTCTTTCAACATTATGAAGCCCTTTTTATATATTTTGACTCTGCATCAAAAGCTGAAAATATGTAGTCTCGAAGTCAATTCGAAGAAATTAACGTGTTAAGTTTCTGTTTTCAAATTCAAACGGATGTATCTTCGCCCAATAATAGTCAGAAGTTAGAATTTCTTTCAACATTATGAAGCCCTTTTTATATATTTTGACTCTGCATCAAAAGCTGAAAATATGTAGTCTCGAAGTCATTTCGAGAAATTGACGTTTTAAGTTTCTGTTTCCAAATTCAAACGGATGTATCTTCGCCAATAATTGTCAGAAGTTAGAATTTCTTTTAACATTATGAAGCCCTTTTTATATATTTTGACTCTGCATCAAAAGCTGAAAATATGTAGTCTCGAAGTCGTTTCGAGAAATTGACGTTTTAAGTTTCTGTTTCCAAATTCAAACGGATGTATCTTCGCCAATAATAGTCAGCAGTTAGAATTTCTTTCAACATTATGAAGCCCTCTTTATATATTTTGACTCTGCATCAAAAGCTGAAAATATGTAGTCTCGAAGTCAATTCGAGAAATTGACGATTTAAGTTTCTGTTTCCAAATTCAAACGGTTGTATCTTCGCCAATAATTGTCAAAAGTTAGAATTTCTTTCAACATTATGAAGCCCTTTTTATATATTTTGATTCTGCATCAAAAGCTGAAAATATGTAGTCTCGAAGTCATTTTGAGAAATTGACGTTTTAAGTTTCTGTTTCCAAATTCAAACGGATGTATCTTCGCCAATAATTGTCAGAAGTTAGAATTTCTTTCAACATTATGAAGCCCTTTTTATATATTTTGACTCTGCATTAAAAGCTGAAAATATGTAGTCTCGAAGTCAATTCGAGAAATTGACGTTTTAAGTTTCTGTTTCCAAATTCAAACGGATGTATCTTCGCCAATAATTGTCAGAAGTTAGAATTTCTTTCAACATTATGAAGCCCATTTTATATATTTTGATTCTGCATCAAAAGCTGAAAATATGTAGTCTCGAAGTCATTTCGAGAAATTGACGTTTTAAGTTTCTGTTTCCAAATTCAAACGGATGTATCTTCGCCAATAATTGTCAGAAGTTAGAATTTCTTTCAACATTATGAAGCCCTTTTTATAAATTTTGATTCTGCATCAAAAGCTGAAAATATGTAGTCTCGAAGTCAATTCGAGAAATTGACGTTTTAAGTTTCTGTTTCCAAATTCAAACGGATGTATCTTCGCCAATAATTGTCAGAAGTTAGAATTTCTTTCAACATTATGAAGCCCTTTTTATATATTTTGATTTTGCATCAAAAGCTGAAAATATGTAGTCTCGAAGTCATTTCGAGAAATTGACGTTTTAAGTTTCTGTTTCCAAATTCAAACGGATGTATCTTCGCCAATAATTGTCAGAAGTTAGAATTTCTTTCAACATTATGAAGCCCTTTTTATATATTTTGACTCTGCAGTCAAAAGCTGAAAATATGTAGTCTCGAAGTCATTTCGAGAAATTGACGTTTTAAGTTTCTGTTTCCAAATTCAAACGGATGTATCTTCGCCAATAATTGTCAGAAGTTAGAATTTCTTTCAACATTATGAAGCCCTTTTTATATATTTTGATTCTGCATCAAAAGCTGAAAATATGTAGTCTCAAAGTCATTTCGAGAAATTGACGTTTTAAGTTTCTGTTTCCAAATTCAAACGGATGTATCTTCGCCAATAATTGTCAGAAGTTAGAATTTCTTTCAACATTATGAAGCCCTTTTTATATATTTTGACTCTGCATCAAAAGCTGAAAATATGTAGTCTCGAAGTCATTTCGAGAAATTAACGTTTTAAGTTTCTGTTTCCAAATTCAAACGGATGTATCTTCGCCAATAATTGTCAGAAGTTAGAATTTCTTTCAACATTATGAAGCCCTTTTTATATATTTTGATTCTGCATCAAAAGCTGAAAATATGTAGTCTCGAAGTCATTTCGAGAAATTGACGTTTTAAGTTTCTGTTTCCAAATTCAAACGGATGTATCTTCGCCAATAATTGTCAGAAGTTAGAATTTCTTTCAACATTATGAAGCCCTTTTTATATATTTTGATTCTGCATCAAAAGCTGAAAATATGTAGTCTCGAAGTCATTTCGAGAAATTAACGTTTTAAGTTTCTGTTCTCAAATTCAAACGGATGTATCTTCGCCAATAATTGTCAGAAGTTAGAATTTCTTTCAACATTATGAAGCCCTTTTTATATATTTTGATTCTGCATCAAAAGCTGAAAATATGTAGTCTCGAAGTCAATTCGAGAAATTAACGTTTTAAGTTTCTGTTCTCAAATTCAAACGGATGTATCTTCGCCAATAATAGTCAGAAGTTAGAATTTCTTTCAACATTATGAAGCCCTTTTTATATATTTTGACTCTGCATCAAAAGCTGAAAATATGTAGTCTCGAAGTCATTTCGAGAAATTGACGTTTTAAGTTTCTGTTTCCAAATTCAAACGGATGTATCTTCGCCAATAATTGTCAGAAGTTAGAATTTCTTTTAACATTATGAAGCCCTTTTTATATATTTTGACTCTGCATCAAAAGCTGAAAATATGTAGTCTCGAAGTCATTTCGAGAAATTGACGTTTTAAGTTTCTGTTTCCAAATTCAAACGGATGTATCTTCGCCAATAATTGTCAGAAGTTAGAATTTCTTTCAACATTATGAAGCCCTTTTTATATATTTTGATTCTGCATCAAAAGCTGAAAATATGTAGTCTCGAAGTCATTTCGAGAAATTGACGTTTTAAGTTTCTGTTTCCAAATTCAAACGGATGTATCTTCGCCAATAATTGTCAAAAGTTAGAATTTCTTTCAACATTATGAAGCCCTTTTTATATATTTTGATTCTGCATCAAAAGCTGAAAATATGTAGTCTCGAAGTCATTTCGAGAAATTGACGTTTTAAGTTTCTGTTTCCAAATTCAAACGGATGTATCTTCGCCAATAATTGTCAGAAGTTAGAATTTCTTTCAACATTATGAAGCCCTTTTTTATATATTTTGACTCTGCATCAAAAGCTGAAAATATGTAGTCTCGAAGTCAATTCGAGAAATTGACGTTTTAAGTTTCTGTTTCCAAATTCAAACGGATGTATCTTCGCCAATAATTGTCAGAAGTTAGAATTTCTTTCAACATTATGAAGCCCTTTTTATATATTTTGACTCTGCATCAAAAGCTGAAAATATGTAGTCTCGAAGTCATTTCGAGAAATTGACGTTTTAAGTTTCTGTTTCCAAATTCAAACGGATGTATCTTCGCCAATAATTGTCAGAAGTTAGAATTTCTTTCAACATTATGAAGCCCTTTTTATATATTTTGATTCTGCATCAAAAGCTGAAAATATGTAGTCTCGAAGTCATTTCGAGAAATTGACGTTTTAAGTTTCTGTTTCCAAATTCAAACGGATGTATCTTCGCCAATAATTGTCAAAAGTTAGAATTTCTTTCAACATTATGAAGCCCTTTTTATAACTTTTGATTCTGCATCAAAAGCTGAAAATATGTAGTCTCGAAGTCAATTCGCGAAATTAACGTTTTAAGTTTGTGTTCTCAAATTCAAACGGATGTATCTTCGCCAATAATTGTCAGAAGTTAGAATTTCTTTCAACATTATGAAGCCCTTTTTATATATTTTGATTCTGCATCAAAAGCTGAAAATATGTAGTCTCGAAGTCAATTCGAGAAATTAACGTGTTAAGTTTCTGTTCTCAAATTCAAACGGATGTATCTTCGCCCAATAATAGTCAGAAGTTAGAATTTCTTTCAACATTATGAAGCCCTTTTTATATATTTTGATTCTGCATCAAAAGCTGAAAATATGTAGTCTCGAAGTCATTTCGAGAAATTGACGTTTTAAGTTTCTGTTTCCAAATTCAAACGGATGTATCTTCGCCAATAATTGTCAGAAGTTAGAATTTCTTTCAACATTATGAAGCCCTTTTTATATATTTTGATTCTGCATCAAAAGCTGAAAATATGTAGTCTCGAAGTCATTTCGAGAAATTGACGTTTTAAGTTTCTGTTTCCAAATTCAAACGGATGTATCTTCGCCAATAATAGTCAGCAGTTAGAATTTCTTTCAACATTATGAAGCCCTCTTTATATATTTTGACTCTGCATCAAAAGCTGAAAATATGTAGTCTCGAAGTCATTTCGAGAAATTGACGTTTTAAGTTTCTGTTTCCAAATTCAAACGGTTGTATCTTCGCCAATAATTGTCAAAAGTTAGAATTTCTTTCAACATTATGAAGCCCATTTTATATATTTTGATTCTGCATCAAAAGCTGAAAATATGTAGTCTCGAAGTCATTTCAAGAAATGGACGTTTTAAGTTTCTGTTTCCAAATTCAAACGGATGTATCTTCGCCAATAATTGTCAGAAGTTAGAATTTCTTTTAACATTATGAAGCCCTTTTTATATATTTTGACTCTGCATCAAAAGCTGAAAATATGTAGTCTCGAAGTCGTTTCGAGAAATTGACGTTTTAAGTTTCTGTTTCCAAATTCAAACGGATGTATCTTCGCCAATAATAGTCAGCAGTTAGAATTTCTTTCAACATTATGAAGCCCTCTTTATATATTTTGACTCTGCATCAAAAGCTGAAAATATGTAGTCTCGAAGTCATTTCGAGAAATTGACGATTTAAGTTTCTGTTTCCAAATTCAAACGGTTGTATCTTCGCCAATAATTGTCAAAAGTTAGAATTTCTTTCAACATTATGAAGCCCTTTTTATATATTTTGATTCTGCATCAAAAGCTGAAAATATGTAGTCTCGAAGTCATTTCAAGAAATGGACGTTTTAAATTTCTGTTTCCAAATTCAAACGGATGTATCTTCGCCAATAATTGTCAGAAGTTAGAATTTCTTTTAACATTATGAAGCCCTTTTTATATATTTTGACTCTGCATCAAAAGCTGAAAATATGTAGTCTCGAAGTCATTTCGAGAAATTGACGTTTTAAGTTTCTGTTTCCAAATTCAAACGGATGTATCTTCGCCAATAATTGTCAGAAGTTAGAATTTCTTTCAACATTATGAAGCCCTTTTTATATATTTTGATTCTGCATCAAAAGCTGAAAATATGTAGTCTCGAAGTCAATTCGAGAAATTAACGTTTTAAGTTTCTGTTTCCAAATTCAAACGGATGTATCTTCGCCAATAATTGTCAGAAGTTAGAATTTCTTTCAACATTATGAAGCCCTTTTTATATATTTTGATTCTGCATCAAAAGCTGAAAATATGTAGTCTCGAAGTCATTTCGAGAAATTGACGTTTTAAGTTTCTGTTTCCATATTCAAACGGATGTATCTTCGCCAATAATTGTCAGAAGTTAGAATTTCTTTCAACATTATGAAGCCCTTTTTATATATTTTGACTCTGCATCAAAAGCTGAAAATATGTAGTCTCGAAGTCATTTCGAGAAATTTACGTTTTAAGTTTCTGTTTCCAAATTCAAACGGATGTATCTTCGCCAATAATTGTCAGAAGTTAGAATTTCTTTTAACATTATGAAGCCCTTTTTATATATTTTGACTCTGCATCAAAAGCTGAAAATAGGTAGTCTTGAAGTCAATTCGAGAAATTGACGTTTTAAGTTTCTGTTTCCAAATTCAAACGGATGTATCTTCGCCAATAATTGTCAAAAGTTAGAATTTCTTTCAACATTATGAAGCCCTTTTTATATATTTTGATTCTGCATCAAAAGCTGAAAATATGTAGTCTCGAAGTCAATTCGTGAAATTGACGTTTTAAGTTTCCGTTTCCAAATTCCAACGCTTGTATCTTCGCCAATAATTGTCAAAAGTTAGAATTTCTTTCAACATTATGAAGCCCTTTTTATATATTTTGACTCTGCATCAAAAGCTGAAAATATGTAGTCTCGAAGTCATTTCGAGAAATTGACGTTTTAAGTTTCTGTTTCCAAATTCAAACGGATGTATCTTCGCCAATAATTGTCAGAAGTCAGAATTTCTTTCAACATTATGAAGCCCTTTTTATATATTTTGATTCTGCATCAAAAGCTGAAAATATGTAGTCTCGAAGTCATTTCGAGAAATTGACTTTTTAAGTTTCTGTTTCCAAATTCAAACGGATGTATCTTCGCCAATAATTGTCAAAAGTTAGAATTTCTTTCAACATTATGAAGCCCTTTTTATATATTTTGACTCTGCATCAAAAGCTGAAAATATGTAGTCTCGAAGTCATTTCGAGAAATTGACGATTTGAGTTTCTGTTTCCAAATTCAAACGGTTGTATCTTCGCCAATAATTGTCAAAAGTTAGAATTTCTTTCAACATTATGAAGCCCTTTTTATATATTTTGATTCTGCATCAAAAGCTGAAAATATGTAGTCTCGAAGTCAATTCGAGAAATTGACGTTTAAGTTTCTGTTTCCCAAATTCAAACGGATGTATCTTCGCCAATAATTGTCAGAAGTTAGAATTTCTTTTAACATTATGAAGCCCTTTTTATATATTTTGACTCTGCATCAAAAGCTGAAAATATGTAGTCTCGAAGTCATTTCGAGAAATTGACGTTTTAAGTTTCTGTTTCCAAATTCAAACGGATGTATCTTCGCCAATAATTGTCAGAAGTTAGAATTTCATTCAACATTATGAAGCCCTTTTTATATATTTTGATTCTGCATCAAAAGCTGAAAATATGTAGTCTCGAAGTCAATTCGAGAAATTAACGTTTTAAGTTTCTGTTTCCAAATTCAAATGGATGTATCTTCGCCAATAATTGTCAGAAGTTAGAATTTCTTTCAACATTATGAAGCCCTTTTTATATATTTTGATTCTGCATCAAAAGCTGAAAATATGTAGTCTCGAAGTCATTTCGAGAAATTGACGTTTTAAGTTTCTGTTTCCATATTCAAACGGATGTATCTTCGCCAATAATTGTCAGAAGTCAGAATTTCTTTCAACATTATGAAGCCCTTTTTATATATTTTGACTCTGCATCAAAAGCTGAAAATATGTAGTCTCGAAGTCATTTCGAGAAATTTACGTTTTAAGTTTCTGTTTCCAAATTCAAACGGATGTATCTTCGCCAATAATTGTCAGAAGTTAGAATTTCTTTCAACATTATGAAGCCCTTTTTATATATTTTGACTGTGCATCAAAAGCTGAAAATAGGTAGTCTCGAAGTCATTTCGAGAAATTGACGTTTTAAGTTTCTGTTTCCAAATTCAAACGGATGTATCTTCGCCAATAATTGTCAAAAGTTAGAATTTCTTTCAACATTATGAAGCCCTTTTTATATATTTTGACTCTGCATCAAAAGCTGAAAATATGTAGTCTCGAAGTCAATTCGTGAAATTGACGTTTTAAGTTTCTGTTTCCAAATTCCAACGGTTGTATCTTCGCCAATAATTGTCAAAAGTTAGAATTTCTTTCAACATTATGAAGCCCTTTTTATATATTTTGACTCTGCATCAAAAGCTGAAAATATGTAGTCTCGAAGTCATTTCGAGAAATTGACGTTTTAAGTTTCTGTTTCCAAATTCAAACGGATGTATCTTCGCCAATAATTGTCAGAAGTTAGAATTTCTTTCAACATTATGAATCCCTTTTTATATATTTTGACTCTGCATCAAAAGCTGAAAATATGTAGTCTCGAAGTCATTTCGAGAAATTGACGTTTTAAGTTTCTGTTTCCAAATTCAAACGGATGTATCTTCGCCAATAATTGTCAAAAGTTAGAATTTCTTTCAACATTATGAAGCCCTTTTTATATATTTTGACTCTGCATCAAAAGCTGAAAATATGTAGTCTCGAAGTCATTTCGAGAAATTGACGATTTGAGTTTCTGTTTCCAAATTCAAACGGTTGTATCTTCGCCAATAATTGTCAAAAGTTAGAATTTCTTTCAACATTATGAAGCCCTTTTTATATATTTTGATTCTGCATCAAAAGCTGAAAATATGTAGTCTCGAAGTCAATTCGAGAAATTGACGTTTAAGTTTCTGTTTCCCAAATTCAAACGGATGTATCTTCGCCAATAATTGTCAGAAGTTAGAATTTCTTTTAACATTATGAAGCCCTTTTTATATATTTTGACTCTGCATCAAAAGCTGAAAATATGTAGTCTCGAATTCATTTCGAGAAATTGACGTTTTAAGTTTCTGTTTCCAAATTCAAACGGATGTATCTTCGCCAATAATTGTCAGAAGTTAGAATTTCATTCAACATTATGAAGCCCTTTTTATATATTTTGATTCTGCATTAAGAGCTGAAAATATGTAGTCTCGAAGTCAATTCGAGAAATTAACGTTTTAAGTTTCTGTTTCCAAATTCAAATGGATGTATCTTCGCCAATAATTGGCAGAAGTTAGAATTTCTTTCAACATTATGAAGCCCTTTTTATATATTTTGATTTTGCATCAAAAGCTGAAAATATGTAGTCTCGAAGTCATTTCGAGAAATTGACGTTTTAAGTTTCTGTTTCCAAATTCAAACGGATGTATCTTCGCCAATAATTGTCAGAAGTCAGAATTTCTTTCAACATTATGAATCCCTTTTTATATATTTTGATTCTGCATCAAAAGCTGAAAATATGTAGTCTCGAAGTCATTTCGAGTAATTGACTTTTTAAGTTTCTGTTTCCAAATTCAAACGGATGTATCTTCGCCAATAATTGTCAGAAGTCAGAATTTCTTTCAACATTATGAAGCCCTTTTTATATATTTTGATTCTGCATCAAAAGCTGAAAATATATAGTTTCGAAGTCAATTCGAGAAATTGACGTTTTAAGTTTCTGTTTCCAAATTCAAACGGTTGTATCTTCGCCAATAATTGTCAGAAGTTAGAATTTCTTTCAACATTATGAAGCCCTTTTTATATATTTTGACTCTGCATCAAAAGCTGAAAATATGTAGTCTCGAAGTCATTTCGAGAAATTTACGTTTTAAGTTTCTGTTTCCAAATTCAAACGGATGTATCTTCGCCAATAATTGTCAGAAGTTAGAATTTCTTTCAACATTATGAAGCCCTTTTTATATATTTTGACTCTGCATCAAAAGCTGAAAATATGTAGTCTCGAAGTCAATTCGAGAAATTAACGTTTTAAGTTTCTGTTCCCAAATTCAAACGGATGTATCTTCGCCAATAATTGTCAGAAGTTAGAATTTCTTTCAACATTATGAAGACCTTTTTATATATTTTGACTCTGCATCAAAAGCTGAAAATATGTAGTCTCGAAGTCAATTCGAGAAATTAACGTTTTAAGTTTCTGTTCCCAAATTCAAACGGATGTATCTTCGCCAATAATTGTCAGAAGTTAGAATTTCTTTCAACATTATGAAGCCCTTTTTATATATTTTGATTCTGCATCAAAAGCTGAAAATATGTAGTCTCGAAGTCAATTCGAGAAATTAACGTTTTAAGTTTCTGTTTCCAAATTCAAACGGATGTATCTTCGCCAATAATTGTCAGAAATTAGAATTTCTTTCAACATTATGAAGCCCTTTTTATATATTTTGACTCTGCATCAAAAGCTGAAAATATGTAGTCTCGAAGTCATTTCGAGAAATTAACGTTTTAAGTTTCTGTTCCCAAATTCAATCGGATGTATCTTCGCCAATAATTGTCAGAAGTTAGAATTTCTTTCAACATTATGAAGCCCTTTTTATATATTTTGACTCTGCATCAAAAGCTGAAAATATGTAGTCTCGAAGTCATTTCGAGAAATTGACGTTTTAAGTTTCTGTTTTCAAATTCAAACGGATGTATCTTCGCCAATAATTGTCAGAAGTTAGAATTTCTTTCAACATTATGAAGACCTTTTTATATATTTTGACTCTGCATCAAAAGCTGAAAATATGTAGTCTCGAAGTCATTTCGCGAAATTGACGTTTTAAGTTTCTGTTCCCAAATTCAAACGGATGTATCTTCGCCAATAATTGTCAGAAGTTAGAATTTCTTTCAACATTATGAAGCCCTTTTTATATATTTTGACTCTGCATCAAAAGCTGAAAATATGTAGTCTCGAAGTCAATTCGCGAAATTGACGTTTTAAGTTTCTGTTCCCAAATTCAAACGGATGTATCTTCGCCAATAATTGTCAGAAGTTAGAATTTCTTTCAACATTATGAAGCCCTTTTTATATATTTTGATTCTGCATCAAAAGCTGAAAATATGTAGTCTCGAAGTCAATTCGAGAAATTAACGTTTTAAGTTTCTGTTTCCAAATTCAAACGGATGTATCTTCGCCAATAATTGTCAGAAATTAGAATTTCTTTCAACATTATGAAGCCCTTTTTATATATTTTGACTCTGCATCAAAAGCTGAAAATATGTAGTCTCGAAGTCATTTCGAGAAATTGACGTTTTAAGTTTCTGTTTCCATATTCAAACGGATGTATCTTCGCCAATAATTGTCAGAAGTTAGAATTTCTTTCAACATTATGAAGCCCTTTTTATATATTTTGACTCTGCATCAAAAGCTGAAAATATGTAGTCTCGAAGTCATTTCGAGAAATTGACGTTTTAAGTTTCTGTTTCCAAATTCAAACGGATGTATCTTCGCCAATAATTGTCAGAAGTTAGAATTTCTTTTAACATTATGAAGCCCTTTTTATATATTTTGACTCTGCATCAAAAGCTGAAAATAGGTAGTCTTGAAGTCAATTCGAGAAATTGACGTTTTAAGTTTCTGTTTCCAAATTCAAACGGATGTATCTTCGCCAATAATTGTCAAAAGTTAGAATTTCTTTCATCATTATGAAGCCCTTTTTATATATTTTGATTCTGCATCAAAAGCTGAAAATATGTAGTCTCGAAGTCATTTCGTGAAATTGACGTTTTAAGTTTCTGTTTCCAAATTCAAACGGTTGTATCTTCGCCAATAATTGTCAGAAGTTAGAATTTCTTTCAACATTATGAAGCCCTTTTTATATATTTTGACTCTGCATCAAAAGCTGAAAATATGTAGTCTCGAAGTCATTTCGAGAAATTGACGTTTTAAGTTTCTGTTTCCAAATTCAAACGGATGTATCTTCGCCAATAATTGTCAGAAGTTAGAATTTCTTTCAACATTATGAATCCCTTTTTATATATTTTGATTCTGCATCAAAAGCTGAAAATATGTAGTCTCGAAGTCATTTCGAGAAATTGACTTTTTAAGTTTCTGTTTCCAAATTCAAACGGATGTATCTTCGCCAATAATTGTCAGAAGTTAGAATTTCTTTCAACATTATGAAGCCCTTTTTATATATTTTGATTCTGCATCAAAAGCTGAAAATATATAGTTTCGAAGTCAATTCGAGAAATTGACGTTTTAAGTTTCTGTTTCCAAATTCAAACGGATGTATCTTCGCCAATAATTGTCAGAAGTTAGAATTTCTTTCAACATTATGAAGCCCTTTTTATATATTTTGACTCTGCATCAAAAGCTGAAAATATGTAGTCTCGAAGTCATTTCGAGAAATTTACGTTTTAAGTTTCTGTTTCCAAATTCAAACGGATGTATCTTCGCCAATAATTGTCAGAAGTTAGAATTTCTTTCAACATTATGAAGCCCTTTTTATATATTTTGACTCTGCATCAAAAGCTGAAAATATGTAGTCTCGAAGTCAATTCGAGAAATTAACGTTTTAAGTTTCTGTTCCCAAATTCAAACGGATGTATCTTCGCCAATAATTGTCAGAAGTTAGAATTTCTTTCAACATTATGAAGACCTTTTTATATATTTTGACTCTGCATCAAAAGCTGAAAATATGTAGTCTCGAAGTCAATTCGAGAAATTAACGTTTTAAGTTTCTGTTCCCAAATTCAAACGGATGTATCTTCGCCAATAATTGTCAGAAGTTAGAATTTCTTTCAACATTATGAAGCCCTTTTTATATATTTTGATTCTGCATCAAAAGCTGAAAATATGTAGTCTCGAAGTCAATTCGAGAAATTAACGTTTTAAGTTTCTGTTTCCAAATTCAAACGGATGTATCTTCGCCAATAATTGTCAGAAATTAGAATTTCTTTCAACATTATGAAGCCCTTTTTATATATTTTGACTCTGCATCAAAAGCTGAAAATATGTAGTCTCGAAGTCATTTCGAGAAATTAACGTTTTAAGTTTCTGTTCCCAAATTCAATCGGATGTATCTTCGCCAATAATTGTCAGAAGTTAGAATTTCTTTCAACATTATGAAGCCCTTTTTATATATTTTGACTCTGCATCAAAAGCTGAAAATATGTAGTCTCGAAGTCATTTCGAGAAATTGACGTTTTAAGTTTCTGTTTTCAAATTCAAACGAATGTATCTTCGCCAATAATTGTCAGAAGTTAGAATTTCTTTCAACATTATGAAGACCTTTTTATATATTTTGACTCTGCATCAAAAGCTGAAAATATGTAGTCTCGAAGTCAATTCGCGAAATTGACGTTTTAAGTTTCTGTTCCCAAATTCAAACGGATGTATCTTCGCCAATAATTGTCAGAAGTTAGAATTTCTTTCAACATTATGAAGCCCTTTTTATATATTTTGACTCTGCATCAAAAGCTGAAAATATGTAGTCTCGAAGTCAATTCGCGAAATTGACGTTTTAAGTTTCTGTTCCCAAATTCAAACGGATGTATCTTCGCCAATAATTGTCAGAAGTTAGAATTTCTTTCAACATTATGAAGCCCTTTTTATATATTTTGATTCTGCATCAAAAGCTGAAAATATGTAGTCTCGAAGTCAATTCGAGAAATTAACGTTTTAAGTTTCTGTTTCCAAATTCAATCGGATGTATCTTCGCCAATAATTGTCAGAAATTAGAATTTCTTTCAACATTATGAAGCCCTTTTTATATATTTTGACTCTGCATCAAAAGCTGAAAATATGTAGTCTCGAAGTCAATTCGCGAAATTGACGTTTTAAGTTTCTGTTTCCAAATTCAAACGGATGTATCTTCGCCAATAATTGTCAGAAGTTAGAATTTCTTTCAACATTATGAAGCCCTTTTTATATATTTTGACTCTGCATCAAAAGCTGAAAATATGTAGTCTCGAAGTCATTTCGAGAAATTGACGTTTTAAGTTTCTGTTTCCAAATTCAAACGGATGTATCTTCGCCAATAATTGTCAGAAGTTAGAATTTCTTTTAACATTATGAAGCCCTTTTTATATATTTTGACTCTGCATCAAAAGCTGAAAATAGGTAGTCTTGAAGTCAATTCGAGAAATTGACGTTTTAAGTTTCTGTTTCCAAATTCAAACGGATGTATCTTCGCCAATAATTGTCAAAAGTTAGAATTTCTTTCATCATTATGAAGCCCTTTTTATATATTTTGATTCTGCATCAAAAGCTGAAAATATGTAGTCTCGAAGTCAATTCGTGAAATTGACGTTTTAAGTTTCCGTTTCCAAATTCCAACGCTTGTATCTTCGCCAATAATTGTCAAAAGTTAGAATTTCTTTCAACATTATGAAGCCCTTTTTATATATTTTGACTCTGCATCAAAAGCTGAAAATATGTAGTCTCGAAGTCATTTCGAGAAATTGACGTTTTAAGTTTCTGTTTCCAAATTCAAACGGATGTATCTTCGCCAATAATTGTCAGAAGTCAAAATTTCTTTCAACATTATGAAGCCCTTTTTATACATTTTGATTCTGCATCAAAAGCTGAAAATATGTAGTCTCGAAGTCATTTCGAGTAATTGACTTTTTAAGTTTCTGTTTCCAAATTCAAACGGATGTATCTTCGCCAATATCATCAAAAGTTAGAATTTCTTTCAACATCTATGAAGCCCTTATAATATATCCCGATTGTGCATCTAAAGCAGTAAATATGTAGTCTGGAAGTCAATTCGAGAAATTGACGTTTTAAAGTTTCTGTTTCCCAAATTCAAAACGGTTGTATCTTCGCCAATAATTGTCAGAAGTTAGAATTTCTTTCAACATTATGAAGCCCTTTTTATATATTTTGACTCTGCATCAAAAGCTGAAAATATGTAGTCTCGAAGTCATTTCGAGAAATTTACGTTTTAAATTTCTGTTTCCAAATTCAAACGGATGTATCTTCGCCAATAATTGTCAGAAGTCAGAATTTCTTTCAACATTATGAAGCCCTTTTTATATATTTTGATTCTGCATCAAAAGCTGAAAATATGTAGTCTCGAAGTCATTTCGAGAAATTGACGTTATAAGTTTCTGTTTCCAAATTCAAACGGATGTATCTTCGCCAATAATTGTCAGAAGTTAGAATTTCTTTCAACATTATGAAGCCCTTTTTATATATTTTGATTCTGCATCAAAAGCTGAAAATATTTAGTCTCGAAGTCATTTCGAGAAATCGACGTTTTAAGTTTCTGTTTCCAAATTCAAACGGATGTATCTTCGCCAATAATTGTCAGAAGTTAGAATTTCTTTCAACATTATGAAGCCCTTTTTATATATTTTGACTCTGCATCAAAAGCTGAAAATATGTAGTCTCGAAGTCAATTCGCGAAATTGACGTTTTAAGTTTCTGTTCCCAAATTCAAACGGATGTATCTTCGCCAATAATTGTCAGAAATTAGAATTTCTTTCAACATTATGAAGCCCTTTTTATATATTTTGATTCTGCATCAAAAGCTGAAAATATGTAGTCTCGAAGTCAATTCGAGAAATTAACGTTTTAAGTTTCTGTTTCCAAATTCAAACGGATGTATCTTCGCCAATAATTGTCAGAAATTAGAATTTCTTTCAACATTATGAAGCCCTTTTTATATATTTTGACTCTGCATCAAAAGCTGAAAATATGTAGTCTCGAAGTCATTTCGAGAAATTAACGTTTTAAGTTTCTGTTCCCAAATTCAATCGGATGTATCTTCGCCAATAATTGTCAGAAGTTAGAATTTCTTTCAACATTATGAAGCCCTTTTTATATATTTTGACTCTGCATCAAAAGCTGAAAATATGTAGTCTCGAAGTCATTTCGAGAAATTGACGTTTTAAGTTTCTGTTTTCAAATTCAAACGAATGTATCTTCGCCAATATTTGTCAAAAGTTAGAATTTCTTTCAACATTATGAAGCCCTTTCTATATATTTTGACTCTGCATCAAAAGCTGAAAATATGTAGTCTCGAAGTCATTTCGAGAAATTGACGTTTTAAGTTTCTGTTTCCAAATTCAAACGGATGTATCTTCGCCAATAATTGTCAGAAGTTAGAATTTCTTTCAACATTATGAAGCCCTTTTTATATATTTTGATTCTGCATCAAAAGCTGAAAATATGTAGTCTCGAAGTCATTTCGAGAAATTGACGTTTTAAGTTTCTGTTCCCAAATTCAAACGGATGTATCTTCGCCAATAATTGTCAGAAGTTAGAATTTCTTTCAACATTATGAAGCCCATTTTATATATTTTGATTCTGCAGTAAAAGCTGAAAATATGTAGTCTCGAAGTCATTTCGAGAAATTGACGTTTTAAAATTTCTGTTTCCAAATTCAAACGTATGTATCTTCGCCAATAATTGTCAGAAGTTAGAATTTCTTTCAACATTATGAAGCCCTTTTTATATATTTTGACTCTGCATCAAAAGCTGAAAATATGTAGTCTCAAAGTCAATTCGAGAAATTAACGTTTTAAGTTTCTGTTACCAAATTCAAACGGATGTATCTTCGCCAATAATTGTCAGAAGTTAGAATTTCTTTCAACATTATGAAGCCCTTTCTATATATTTTGACTCTGCATCAAAAGCTGAAAATATGTAGTCTCGAAGTCATTTCGAGAAATTGACGTTTTAAGTTTCTGTTTCCAAATTCAAACGGATGTATCTTCGCCAATAATTGTCAGAAGTTAGAATTTCTTTCAACATTATGAAGCCCTTTTTATATATTTTGACTCTGCATCAAAAGCTGAAAATATGTAGTCTCGAAGTCATTTCGAAAAATTGACGTTTTAAGTTTCTGTTCCCAAATTCAAACGGATGTATCTTCGCCAACAATTTAAAGCTAGAATTTCTTTCAAATAAAAAAAACCCCTTTATATATTTTGACTCTGCATCAAAAGCTGAAAATATGTAGTCTCGAAGTCAATTCGAGAAATTAACGTTTTAAGTTTCTGTTACCAAATTCAAACGGATGTATCTTCGCCAATAATTGTCAGAAGTTAGAATTTCTTTCAACATTATGAAGCCCTTTTTATATATTTTGACTCTGCATCAAAAGCTGAAAATATGTAGTCTCGAAGTCATTTCGAGAAATTGACGTTTTAAGTTTCTGTTTCCAAATTCAAACGGATGTATCTTCGCCAATAATTGTCAGAAGTTAGAATTTCTTTCAACATTATGAAGCCCATTTTATATATTTTGATTCTGCATCAAAAACTGAAAATATGTAGTCTCGAAGTCATTTCGAGAAATTTACGTTTTAAGTTTCTGTTTCCAAATTCAAACGGATGTATCTTCGCCAATAATTGTCAGAAGTTAGAATTTCTTTCAACATTATGAAGCCCATTTTATATATTTTGATTCTGCAGTAAAAGCTGAAAATATGTAGTCTGGAAGTCATTTCGAGAAATGGACGTTTTAAATTTCTGTTTCCAAATTCAAACGGATGTATCTTCGCCAATAATTGTCAGAAGTTAGAATTTCTTTCAACATTATGAAGCCCTTTTTATATATTTTGATTCTGCATCAAAAGCTGAAAATATGTAGTCTCAAAGTCAATTCGAGAAATTAACGTTTTAAGTTTCTGTTTCCAAATTCAAACGGATGTATCTTCGCCAATAATTGTCAGAAGTTAGAATTTCTTTCAACATTATGAAGCCCTTTTTATATATTTTGATTCTGCATCAAAAGCTGAAAATATGTAGTCTCGAAGTCAATTCGAGAAATTGACGTTTTAAGTTTCTGTTACCAAATTCAAACGGATGTATCTTCGCCAATAATTGTCAGAAGTTAGAATTTCTTTCAACATTACGAAGCCCTTTTTATATATTTTGATTCTGCATCAAAAGCTGAAAATATGTAGTCTCGAAGTCATTTTGAGAAACTGACGTTTTAAAATTCTGTTTCCAAATTCAAACGGATGTATCTTCGCCAATAATTGTCAGAAGTTAGAATTTCTTTCAACATTATGAAGCCCTTTTTATATATTTTGACTCTGCATCAAAAGCTGAAAATATATAGTCTCGAAGTCAATTCGAGAAATTAACGTTTTAAGTTTCTGTTACCAAATTCAAAC
>NW_025062604.1:0-95663 GCF_018153295.1 Drosophila grimshawi | reverse complement strand
AGTAGTAGGGAAATGGGGATTCTATGACAGGAAGCAAGGTTATTGCTTTTCGATTTTTAATTGCTTCATTATAGGAGCTAATTTATTGTTTTTGGGTGGGGGAGTGACAGGTGTGTGACCTTTTTTAGGAAAATGTGTGATTTTGGATCACGTATGAGACATTTATGATCGAAGGGTATAGATTTATGGCTGACCCTTTTTTTATTGTGGGTTGGTATGAGGTGGAGGATCACTGAGCAGCACTAGTGTGTGCGTACGTGATTGTGGTTTTAAGGGGGATATTGTGTGCGAGGCGTGTAACCTGTAACCTGTGTGCCAGAATCAGGTGGAGGATCACTCAGCAGCACTAGTGTGTGCGCACGTGATTGTGGTTTTAAGGGGGATATTGTGTGCGAGGCGTGTAACCTGTAAGCTGTGTGTTAGAATCAAGTGGAAGATCAGCTAGCAGCTGGCGCACTGCTGTGGATGTTCATGATTTGATTATTGAGGGTGGGTGCAATGATCAGTGGAAAGGTAATGCTCGCTTCTCTTTTGTCACTTTTTTGTCAATGCATAGAACTCATACGAGACCTCACACCTGAATGTTTTCCCACACAATAATTAAAGTATTATTGGTGTAAACTGTAGTTAAGTAGGTACTTTGCACGTACGTTTGCCACGTGCTGGTACCTTCTTCGTGTGTTTGGTTCTCCCCTCGGGCTTCATATCTGTGCACCTGCGGGCTTCATACCTAGGTCTGTAGAGTTTAAAATGTTTAAATAAAATAACTTTTTTTTTTCTAATTTTCATAATATATTTTATTTATTTATATATATAGAATGTTTACAAATGTGAAAATTTGTTTATTCTTATTGTTATAGTTTAATTTTAGGATACATGTACATTATGAAACTATATTATTATTATTATCCATTTTGCTTAACCTCTTTCTTAAGTTAGTATATTGAAATATAAGACGATCCAGTTTTCTTTTATATGATGCAAAGAAGTAACAAGCACATGTATCAACTCCTTCTGTAGCGTTATCCGAAGACCATGAGCACACTGTCAAGTGCTTTCCATATTTTGATTTAATTAGACGATAGTTTTCATATTCCAAGAAAAATACTCGGTATTCCTCCAACAATTTAGAATGTTCAGGGAAAATTACATCCTCAAACTCCTTGAGGAAATCATCAATTTTCCTTACATTTGTTTTAAATCCAAAATTCGAAATTAGACCCATTCTGTTGTGTATTCTCCAAAAGCAGAAATGCAACTGAAGAATTATTTTACTTTATTTATAAAGTGTCTATACTTGTGTAACTTTCTTTTGTAATACTTGTCTATACTGGTTTACATCTTTTTTTATTGAAATTTGAAATTTCAAAGCATAGGCGTGTTAAATCAATTTCTGCTTCATGTCCATAAGACACATTTAAATCTAAAAGTTGTACATCATATTTCCCCATCTTTGAACATTTTGGGATAATATAATTATTATATATATTACAAATTTGATTTTTAAGCAGTGTGTTCCAACATAAAAATGACGTGAAAAATATCCCTAATCTTATGAAGGCTCTCCATGATTCACTATCAAATTCAATTTTATTTCCGTATTGATTTAAAATTAATATGCATTGCTTATCGGATTTTCTAATCTTAAAATGACACTTTATGCTCTCAATCTTGGGATTATCAATTAGTGCATCAGGCATCAAGAACTCAAACTGCTCAAGCCTTAACTGGATATATTCCTTAAACGTCAGTAATTGAATCCATTCCTCTTTTCCAAATCCAATGAAATTACGTTTATGCTGCAGCATCCAAACCATTGGTGTAAATCGTCTCGTTGTTGAAAAGCCACACTTAAATTTTTGTTGTAGATTAACAAAATACTCGAAACCAAAAATGATTTCGTGATCTTGGAATTTTCTTGAATTTCTGGATTTTCTTAGCTGAAGTGTGTCCATATCGGTTGAAAAGTTATCTCAAACTAACTTGGGAATTGAATTGTGAACGCTATTTAAGGTGAAGAGTCTTGCTCATGCTTCTCAGTACATTACACACATTAGACGCAACATGATTAAGATAGACAGGAGCTCGTGTGTTCTTCTTGACTTTCAGTATATATTTGGAAACGAGCAACAAATTTTTGTAAAGGAATTGGCCTTCATGCAAGCCGGATCAATCCTTCCGAATTTCTTTCACTTCAAGCCTCCTTATGATATAAAAGAGCTGGATGAAATAACAAGAAAAACCCTAAAAACAACTAAACAGTATGTCGATGGATTGGATTGGTGTGATGGCGACATTTCTTATTTAAGCCTTGGTGATATATTAAGTCCATTAAATAGTTTCGCTACAGTTATTGTACGAGGTCGAGCAAAGAAACAGTTTTTAAGTAAATATTTAACTACAAAAATAGTTGATTTAGAACTAGATCAAAGTTTAAGACACTTTCAAAACTTTTTCACAAATTGTAGAATACATAAGAAAATAACAAACCAATGTGCTCTAAACAATTTATTTAAACTATTTGTAATCTTAGAAAACTCTAATTTTGAAATATATGGAAATTAAAATTTGATTGTACCATTATGTTCCTAAATATAAACAAAGTATAAAATCTATAAAATTCTATATATCGAGTTTGCTTTACTCAATTTAGCCAATGGGTTTACATCACATTTAAATTAAAGATTATAATAAAATCTAATACAACTCGTGCGTTTCTTAGGGCACATACTCCTTTATTTAGATGGGACATCCAAAGTCTTCAATGTTGATTACACACGTCTTTAGAAACTTTTCAATAAACTTTTTCTTTGTATCTCCCTTTGTGATTACTCTCATATCCTTGAGAAGCTCACGAAGATAGTTTCTGACTTCTAAAAAGCTATCATTTCCATTATTCCAACAGAGATTGTGCTGATTTCTAGTTAACCATATTGCCGTTTTACGGGCCTTCTTCGTTAGTCTAAGAAAATCATATGGCGGTCGTATAAGGTAATGAATATCATGATAATAACCATTCTTAAAAACAAGAGCAACTTCTTTTAATATAAAATAGTCGCAATTTCCAAAAAATCCTTGAATGTCGACAACTACTTAATTCTCCATCGAATTGATTTAAACAATGCGCTGAACTAATCCTGTTAATGGTGAATACTCAACTAACCGATCATGCATAAGCAGACAATATATTTTAGTGTTTCTCACACTTGCACTCTCCAACTCGATGGAAACTCTAATATCGATCGGCCCTGTTTTAACAGAGTCATTCTGATGTGTTAGATCTATAACAACAATCGATGCTTTTTCCTTAAATTCCTTAACACCGGTTCCGACTGTTTCATGTAGTAGTTTTTTTGAAAATTTCCATACATATCATACAAATTTGCAAATCGTTCACGATTAAAATTTATATTTATATCATCATGGGGATATGTTTCAGAGTTCAAGTACACTTTCAAGTTTGGCAATTGATTTTGAATCAATTTATTATCCAGTATAAAGGCTATTATAGCGAAACGGGGGCGTTCTCTATTGGCTGCAAGTTTTACATTCCACACATGATGAGTACTTTCTGCTAGTGTTGGATTGAAATAACAATGCCCACTTAGTGAGTCTCCATTTTTTTGTTATATTTAACATTAGGAACTTCTTTTCATCACTGATATGTGGTACTTTCCATGTAATATTAGATATATTTAATTTATACACAATACTAATATTTTACTATGATATACATCATCCATGTTTTTAGTTATGAGTAGTATTAGTTCATGTTTACAATTTAATAAGACATTGTTATAGTCTTAGAGAAATTAAAGTATCCATCATTTCCCACTTGTTTTTCGTTTCCATTAAACCAACCAGAATTCTCAAACATGCGACTTTCAGGTTTATTCAAAGAAATATAGTTTTTTAATGTTGTTGAAGTTCCAACAAATCTAGTTCGATCAATTCCTATTCCATTCAACTCGTATCAAATCTCATCAAAAGGTAACTCATGCAATTGTTTTCCAGTTTACCATCTCCAGTAAACACATTGTTAGCCAAAGATATCAAGCCCTCAATATTAATAAAACTCTCGCTCGGTAGTACATATTAGTCCTGATTCTGGATTGTGATTCTAACTTCATAATTACTCTTCAATGATTGAAGATAGAGAGAGTAGCTATGATATTATTTTTTTCTTTAAAAACAATTCGTTCTCTGTTGTGAGTGCTGTCCTTAACGACCTTCTTTCTTCTGCAGTATAACTCAAAGTGTTTGATAATGGAGGATAGCATACATTTTTATTGTAAATAATCATTTTCGTTGTTTGAAATGAAGGAGAAGTGTAACACTCTCATTACGTAAATTAACTAAATTTCCGTCTTGATCAACAATCCGTATTTTTAATGACTGTATCTCTCACGTGTTCACTGGGAAATTAATAAGATTGTGAGGCTTCTCACTCATTTTATAGCCTGGGGGGAACATTTGAAGCAAACTCATGCAATACATGACTTGATTCTGCTCAAACATATGATCCGCTTACAATATTACATTCAATTCGAATTGTATTTACTTTTAAAATATCAACAGGCTGGTCTGAGATGTGTATAGAATTCGGTGTTAGTACTTTTTTAATTAAACCCGAATAATTGACCAATATTATTCGTTTTGTTAAAATATATAGGGTGTTCCTTAGTTGAAATCATCACTTGAAGCGTATTGTTGTTACTTTCGATGAGAGGGTGTCTTAATTAATTTGGTTCTTTTTCCTCCATTTTCTCAATAACACTATTTCTTATATCAAAAACATGTTCTCCAATACGAAATAAATTATTATCGTGATCAAAATTTGGAATTGAGTTATACATGTGGAAATCAATGAGTGCACACTCATAATTTCCCTTCAATTCAATGGGTGGATGATAGTTTGCCATTAAAATTGAGCTGTTGCCCGTTAATGTAAGAGTTGTTGTCATTTCGATCGATTATTGCTAAGTGAACTAATAATGAGATTTGTTCATATTATATTTCAAATTCTAATAAAGTCAGCGAATCCCAGTCTATTGCGTCCATTTTCTAGAGGATCATCTTTACTTATAACTACAAAACCATATTTTTCATTCCAACAAAATTGACAAATATTCTTAAATTCATCAAATTTCATATTTAGTTCACCTTGCTTGAACATTTTTATTAGGTTTGCATTATCACGAATAAGATGTTTAAGGATGCGTGTATACGTTTGACATAAATAAAACGCATCAATGTTATTATGTCATCCCATACAGAAGTATGCACGAATATTATTTTGTTTTTCACAGGCAACGTCATCAAAAATCATTATAGAGTTCTTTTTGGCTTAACTTGGTGCTAGAACACCTTTATTTTCGGAAAATGTAAAATATCCCATCCCTTTTATTGGGTTCACGAGTGTTTTCAAGTATTCATATTTTGGTTGATGTAAAGACTTTGAATATAAATAAATATTTTCAAATTTCACTCCATTTGGGCTTTCAATCAAACTGATCATTACATTTGTTTTCCCACAATTAGAAGGTCCAACAATTAGGGCTCTAATTGAATTGGGTAATAATCTGTTATGTGTAACTTGTTTGTCTTCTCCATTTTTAAAATCGATATTCCTCACTTTTGTTTTTGTTTTTGTTTTATTAATCTCATATCAGATACACTTCTCTCAGAAGATCGTTACTCTCTTGCAAGTCTTTGAAGAATAAACATCAATTAAAATGGTAGTGCGCTTTTATAAATCAACTAGTAGCCAATCACAGCTCTATCGAGGTAGAGGTCTCATCAATAAAATAATCAACTCCCTCCCAATTGAACTACATATACCAGGTTATCAGTTCTGTGGTCCAGGAACTAAGCTAGAAAGTCGTTTGGAAAGAGGCGAAAAGGGAATAAATCCATTAGATGCTGCTTGTAGGGAGCACGACATAGCATATGGTAGTCATAAAGATTTGAGAAATCGGCATATAGCTGATTCAAATTTGGCCGAAAGAGCGTGGGAGCGTGTAAAGGCCTCTGATAGTAGTCTTGGGGAAAGAGCCGCAGCTTATTTTGTAACCAACATAATGAAAGCAAAGAAAAAATTTGGCATGGGACTCAAACAAAGAGAATATAAAAAGCCATGTGAGAAAAAGAAAAAATTCATGCATGCCGTAAGAGTGGCTACCAGAGCATTGAAGAAGGAGAAGCCTTATGATATTCAATCTGCGATAAAAATCGCTAAAAAAGCAATAAACAAGACTTTTGGGCGAAAGAAAAATGAAGTAATAATACCTCGAGTTATTAGTGTTCCGAAAGTTGGTGGCTTCTTGCCGCTTATACCCATTATAACAGCACTCGGCATTAGGTGGACTTGCCTCTGGCGGTGCATCTATTGCAAAGAGTATTAATAGTGCTAAAAATGCAAAGAAAGAATTGGAAGAAAATAAACGACATAACAGAAAAATGGAAGCCATTGCTTTAGGCAATGGACTCTATCTAAGACCATATCAAAAGGGATATGGTATATCAACTGACTTTCAAAAAACTTTTAATTCAGCTACCTAATAAGCCGCTCTCAAACATAGACATTTGAGTTTTGCTCACAAACATATCCCTTTTTCGGGGTTTTTTTTTAAGAGACTCTTTTCCCAAAAGGGTTGGGAAAAAGGAGGTTTTTATTTTTAACTTGGAATTTTCAACGGGGGGGGAAAGGGTTGGGGTAGCTAACCAAAAAGGGAAAAAGAAATTTAAATTTTTTGATAGTTATGGAAATTTACCGCCACCTTTAGAGCTTATTAGATATTTGGGAGGGAATATAAAAAACAATTTTAACCCAGTTTCCCGGTTTTGGTTCTTTAAACGGGGGCCCTTTTGGTTAAGATTTCTATTACTGCAGCATAAATCTGCTGATTTAAATTAGCTTGTATTCAACTTTAAATAAATTAATGAATAAAAATCAGATTATATTTTATTTTATTTTAGTATATAAAAATGATACATAGTTATACTATCTTTAGTATGATTAGAGTGGGTGTATTGTTTACATCGGAAACCATATGAAAACCGCATTAAACTGTATGAAAACCACATAAAAACCGTGATTAACCACGTGATAAACTGCATCAAACCGCTTGAAAACCAGAAACCACCTGTAAAGGTGTTTTCGGCTTAGATCTGTTGGATTTTTAATTAAAAATGAATGAGCGCATATACTGAAAGAATTGACAAAAACAACAAACACACTAAAAATACAATTTCAAAGCATTAAATTAGGTAGAGCCGCAAATGAATATCAATTAGAGGAAACGTTTAAGCCAATAACGCAACCTCTTCAAAATATTGTTACAGTGAATATATTAGCAAATCAGTTGATGAAAGTAAAAAAGGAAGAAGAGGAAGGACAAGTAAATAGTAGAAAGGAAATTAAAAATGGTGAAAACTTTAGTAGTATTGCTGAATAGTATGATTCACTCGAAAAAGGAATATCTAAGCTTCAAACAGAAGATTTATCGTTAGCACTAAGCGAAGAGAGTTATAATAAACCTGATACAATTAGTAATGAAGACTATAATCAAACAAAAGAAATAACTGATGAGATACTTATTCTTAGTTTAAATGATTTAGATCGTCAGAAAAAGGACGATAAAGCATTTGGATATACTAAAAAAAGTGGGCAAATTATTTTGGGGAGTTCTAAAATATCTATTTACCACAAGAAAATTGAGCTGGAATCTGGTGAAAAGTGGAATCTTACTCCTGGATTATACTCTTTGATTTACTTGAAAGATCCTAAAGGTTATGATGAAACGGATTTGGATGTATATCAGAAAATCTTATCAAAAACCAATGCCCATAGAAAAAATCATCTACCTGATGGCCCGCTTAAGGTTCTAAAAAGTACACTCAAATAATAAAATAAAAACTTTTCTCAAAAAATGATAATCCAAGTGCAATTTCTACACCTCTAAATAAGAAATCCATGCATCAGGGTGGAGGTTTTATGACACTCAGTTCAACTAAGCCAAATTATGTATATTGGGATGATCCAAATGAGATCGTTGCTAGACTTAAACTTTTAGTTGGCTCACAGGCAGCTGGTAACACTAATCATAATAATGAAATCGTTTCGATAGTTGAAGAACTTCGTGAAGCAAAAATTATTTATTGAATAAATAAATAATACTGTGATGAACAATAATTTAGTAATATCAAAATGCCTCTTGACAAGTTTGGTCACTTCTTCTCAACAAGCAATGAAAAAGAAAGATCAAGTGTAAAAAAACAAATTACTGGTGTTCTACTTGATGGTGATCAGAACATTATTTTTTCAAACAAACGTCTTAAGAATGTGGGTCAACCCTTGGAAGATAATGATGCGGTTACTAAAGTCTTTTTAGAAAAAAAGTAGAAGAAACAATGGAGAGCTTTGAAAAACGTTTAAAAGGAAAGATCAGTCGGATCAGAAAACAATAAGTGAAATATCATTTACAATTCTTCATGAGATTAATAAAAATAAAATTGAGGTGGAAAGAACTCTTGAAAAAATCAGAAAGTTCTTTACAAACGAATTTTAATTCGCAAATAGAGTCATTAAGAAGTTTATTTAACGGTGAAAATCAAAATATAAAATTAAATATAGACTCTTTAAGATTCGATAATAAAATAGATAAATAAGATGTCTTGTGTGTGCCATGAGTTATAACCTATAGGACCGTTAACAAGTTCGGACATTTCTCAAATGAGCGGAATAAAAGAGTAAAGTAATTTCCACTTGGTGGAAGACTATACGGAAAATGGTCAAAGCATTGGTACTAAATACAAACTGTTTCAAAATGTTCTGCAGACAGCACTTTTCAAAAGGAAGCAGGCCTTGTTCTCGTTTATAAAATAAATAAAATAAATAAAAATAATAATTAAGGTAAATCTAAATATTAATATAAATAATTAAAAAGAGAATCATGAGCAGGATGCATTTAATAGAGGAATTACATGCACCAGCTCGTAAAAATTTTAAACGCCGAAGAGTTATTATGAAGGGAATCGCTGATCATTGGCAAGCAGACTTAGTAGAAATGCGACAGTACTCATCATCGAATAAAGGATATAAATTTCTATTGACAGTTATTGATACGTTTTCGAAATATGCATGGGGTCAAGCAT
Source organism: Drosophila grimshawi (assembly GCF_018153295.1). Taxonomy (NCBI): domain Eukaryota; kingdom Metazoa; phylum Arthropoda; class Insecta; order Diptera; family Drosophilidae; genus Drosophila; species Drosophila grimshawi. The sequence continues at coordinate 86,507 of NW_025062604.1, read as the reverse complement.
TGAAAACAAAATCCGCGAAAGAAGTTGAACGCATTCTCAAGTATACCTAAGGAGAATCGAATTCCCAAGAATTTACAGACCGATGATGGAAAATAATTATTTAATACAGACTTTAATAGTTTGTGTAGAAAACATAACATCAATCATTACTAAACTTATAGTGGTCTTAAGGTGTCAATTGTTGAGCGTTTTAATAGAACGCTTAAGGAGATGATGTGGAGAAAGTTTAGTTATAATGGAACATATTGTTGGACTGCAATTAATAAACAATTGATAAATGAGTACAATCGAAAACATCATAGAACAATTCAAAAGAGTCCTGTTGATGTATATTCGTTAAATGAGAACAATTTATTGAATATTGCCTACAATCAAATAAAAATCTTCAGTGGTAGTAAATTACATGTTGGACATTATGTGCGTATTAGCAAGCATAAATATACATTTGAAAAAGGGTATACACCGAACTGGAAAACTGATATATTTAAAATAAGTCAAATACAAAATACCAATCCAGCTACATACATACTGGAAGGCTATCAAGGTGCAGTTCTAAAATTAGGTTTCTATAATGAAGAGTTGAGGAAAATAAGATTTCCAAACACTTATTTGATTGAAAAGATAATAAGGCATCGAAATGATAGAGTTCTAGTTAAATGGCTTGGGTTCTCAAATGATCAGAACTCTTGGATAAATATCAATGAAGTTCTATAAAAAAAATAATTAAAAATGTACGTGTGCGTACTATTAATATGTTAAAATTTCATGAAAAGTACTGATTTGTGATGAACCTGTCAGTAATTTCCTTTACATTTTTCGGACATGTGCATTAAGGTTTTGTGTAAATTTATGTATGAAACGAATGTTGAGGGTAAGGAATTTAGGATATAAAAGAGCGTCTTGAATAGAAGTATCTCATTCAAAAAGATGTTGAGGAATATTCAGGAGCTCTTCTATTTCATGGACGACGAGGAGGATTCAATGAATTTTCAATTGGGACAGGTGGATCCCGGGGAAGGACAAGCTCTTGGAAATTTCATGGAAGGTTGATTCAATGGAAGGGTTTGGGTTTTGTATTTCCCAGAGAGAAACGGAAAATCGAGGAGGAGGAGGACGCTTCGATCAACAAGAAAAGGTGCACAAAAGGTTGACGCGAAACCTTCCTCATCGATATAACTGAGGAGAGGGACAAAGGATGGAGCCCACCTTCGATGAGCTTCTTTTCGAGCCGATTGCTGAAGATGGGATAAAAAAAAATTTTCGTTCCTGGCTGTTCTCGAAAATTCAATAGAATTTTTAAGTTTTATTAAAAAATATTTAATAATAATAATAATAATAATAAATACAAATTATCTTAATACTAAGTCAAATCAAATTGTATTTCATCTTTAATTCACATTTAAATGAATAAATAAAAAAACATTACAAAATACATATTTCTTTGTGTTATTATTTATTCCACACATACATACACACATATACACTTTATTTTCTGCTTCATGAATTCAAATAAAATGCATATATGTTCAACCTAAAATCATGTCATTATCATCTTCTTCTTTTTATTCAAGTACAGTGCATTTTTAAATAGACACACGCAGGTACACAAGCACACACTTGAACCCTAAAGTCTTGTGTTTATTTTCTCCTTTTTTTTTTTTTTTTTTTTTTTTACAGGTACACTGCATTTCTAAATACAGGCACAAACAGATACACAAACACACACACACATTTTCAACTATATATATATATATATATATATATATATATATAATTTGGTATTTCTACTTTTCCTTTTTTGTTCATATCAACACCCTACATTTTCAGCTTGCATAAATTAAAGTAAAAGAGACAGATGTACTTATTTTTTGTTTTAAATATTCATTTATTTTTATTTATTTATTTTTTTTTCTTCTTAATTTTATTTACATTTTTTTTTTTTCACTTAATTTTACTAACATTTTTTTTTTTTTTTTTATTGCTTGTTTATTAATTAATTAATTTATTATTAAAATTATTTTTTTTTTTTTTTCTTACTACTACTATGGATTAATTCTATAATGGCCCCAGGCATATGTATTTATCCCATCTTCTTTTATTTTCTCTTATCATCTCTAGAACTTAAAGTTGTTTTTCTTATTCTGTGTGTATACAAATTGTGAATCTTAGATCTAAACATCAACATGCTATCACAAAATGTCTTTTTTTCAAATAGACATTGCTTATAGCTATTTATAGTTAACTTATCTAACGCAGACTTTTTTACTCCTTTGGATTTTTGATACAGCCACCCCCCTCAAGAGACAATGAATACATTTTGGCTCTAAGACCAACAAACTCCAACATTTCTTTTGCCATTGTTTTTCGTCTTTCATCATTCCCAAAACTTTCCTTATTACACCTTCTGATCCCATATTTTTTTTTAAAGCTCTTCCCGGATAGTCAGATGTATCAAATCTAATTTCTACATCTTCCGCAATATCTTATAGAAATCTTCAGTCTGAATGGAATATATGAATGAGCCTGTATCCATATAGTTCAGTGAAACTTTCTCTTGAAACTTTGGCTTCATGTAATCATAATGAAAATCGTACATTTGCCATTTGGAAAGTTCGAGAACTGTAAAACCTAAGTACATTGGCATATCATACACGTTATGGAGACGATTCATTTGAATCGCATACATATCTTCAGAAAATTGTGCTGAACTATGGAAATTGGCCTTTGCAATGAGGGCACGAGCACCCAATCTATTACGATTTGTGGTTTCCCACGATGTGACCAGTTTGATGTCTTTACGTTTTTCTACGTTTTCCATCGTTTTTCCATAGACAGCGTTATTTAATAATTTGAAAAAGTCTTTTTTGCTAGTGTTCTATGATATGTATTTAAGTCTATGTACTTTTTAAGCCAGGGAGACTGCTTAAACTCTAAAATTTGGTGTATTTTTGTTAATACTAAGCCATTTCTTAGACATTGCTGAAGATTTCTATAATGGATGGGATACTTTATTTTCGACCTAAGGTCGGCAACAAGTTTATGAACTTTGGCCTCCGGAGTAGGCTTCTGGTTGGACGGACAAAAAGGTAGATCATTATGGTAATCGTGAAGAGAGTCTGGATACAAAAGATCTACCTCGAGAATGTACCCAGACTCTGAATTACCTTTGATAGATGAAATATCAAATGCATTCAATTCTGCATCATTCATCCATCTAAAGCCGGAATATGGGAGATGTTGCGACATTGCCCAACCATATAAATTATTGGCATCTAAATACATCAGGAATTCTGATGGCTTAGTGCTGTCATAACTCTCCATATACATATGGTTGGCTTTCGAATAGCGCTTACAGCACTGAACCAATCCGCCACGAATACCATTTTGGATGAACCTATACATATTTATATCAGTTAATAATTCAAGTTCTATTTTTGTGGTCTTTAACATTGCATCCCATGAGAGACCGGGTGTAGTATAATAGTGGGCGGGATCTAATGAATAAATTTTCTTGCAAATTGAACGAAAATTTTCGAACACATCCGACAGTAAAAGAACATCAGTCTTAAATACAATTCCATGTAATCTTTAAGACTCTGACATCCAAAAACTGACCAGACTTTTTGCGCGTGGGAATAGTCTTCGACTGAACATTCTGTGTTAGATAAACTGTTGAAGAATTTATCTCTGATGGGAAGAGCTGACTCAGCCAATCTGCTCTCTGAGTCAATATACTCATAAGGAAATACCCCCTTCCTACGTATTAGATGAAATTCACAATCTAATGGGAAAAATGGTTTAACGTTTTTGAAACTGGCAATATCTAGTACATCTAGACTTGTTGTCATGAAGCGGGGTGTATCTAAGAATCTAATCTCAAGGTTTTTGTCATGGGATGCAATATGAATAAATTTTGAAAGTGATATGTACAACTCCTTATTAAGGGGGAGTACTTTTATATCACCTTCAACTTTATTTAATTCTCTAACGAACAAATGAGAATCATATTTTGAAAAGTTGTGGAAAAATACAGGAACAAAAGGTGCAATTTGAAAATTAATGTTGCAGGCATTATGTGCTGCACCCCTATACAACCCAGTTAAATGGCAATGATCCCAAACTTGATCATTGCCTAAAGTTTTTTCACAGATGTGACAAATGGCTGCATTTCTAAACCTAAACTCATCATCTGCACTCATATTTATGGGCTTGATGGTGCTTAGGTAACAAGTATAAATATCGTTTACATCTCTGATAAGAGACTTGACGAATTTTACACCTGCATCTACCCCAGTTTCTAGAACAAGCTTATCTAATGTTGGGTTAAAGGCGCACTTTATATAGTACGAATAAGCTATGGGGATATGCTGAGAAGTTGCTATTACATTCTCACTCAATTGCGAATTGAGGGGGGTTAGAACACACTCAAAATCTGCGTATACAACAAAAGGTACGTCTAAACTACGACTAAAATTCTTAAAACTAAGACTTGCTTTTTCTTCGGCAGGGAGCGTTGACACAACCTTCCCACACTGTTGACGGTGCTCTTCATGCATCCACGCATTATGGGAAAAATTCAAGCACGTCTTGCAGAAGTACAACTGCGTCTTGTGCGATGTAAGTTGACGTCTTACAAGTCTGGAAGTATAAAAAAAAAACAAATATATTTGTTTTAAAAATTTTGTTTTTTGGAAAAGAGTATTTATTTAAATATTACCTTGACAAATTTTTTATCCACACAAAATGTCCGCGCTCCTCACTCTCCAGCAACATAAGGCTTATGTGCGTATTCTTCTCCATCTCCGTCACATATAATGGTCCGTTGACTGCATTGGACTGCTCATCGAAACCAAAAACATTGATGCTAATGTTTTGGTTTTGAGCTTCAAAAATTTTTATTTGATCCAATGGAAGAGGGAAATCCAAATTGGAAAAATTGAGCGTGAGTGCTCCATCAATTTGTATCAAGTCGCTCTCAATCGCATCAACTTTATATGCTGAGCATCGTGCAGGCTGGTTGTTAGCTGGTGCTTTAAGGGCTGATATTAATGCCCATTTAAAGCAAAATTCATCAGCATTTTTAACATTAATTAATGCTTTTTTATTCCTCAACACTTTAGGCGTTTCAATAAAGCTTGAAACTTTGAGTGGAGTATATTTATTAATGTTTACCTCCAGCCTTAAGATTTGCGAGAGTGTCCAACCACTGTCCTTCTCTTGAAATTCATCCATTTTCACACAAATTATAGCTGAGTGATCTTTGATGACCTCTCTCACTAGACGCTGTTAGGACACTCATATTAGACTGATGAAATTTAATTGTCATCAGCAATTCATCATCAGTGAATTTTATATTACATTATGAATTAATGGAAGAGTTTCTTGAGCTGCTTCACCCAGAAACTCTGTTGGATCGACTACATTTTTGTGTTTATTCTCAAATGAGAATGTCGAAATCCGATTCTTAAATCCGCTCGAAATTAATTTCACCTGACTATTTATAGGTGTAAAAACGAGCATCTTGTGGGCATTGGAGCGAAGATGTGCGCTCCACTTTGAAGATGCAATTTTTATATTGCATGCGGTGCAGACCCTGGCTTGATTTGGTACTCCATTACAGATGATATTGGAAGCGACGGAGTTGGTGTTATTGGTGACGGAGTTGATGTTGTTGGTGGTGGTGGTGACGGAGTTGATGATGGACCTGGTGTTGATGGTGATGGGATTGAGAGTGATGCTGGTGGAGTTGGCGGTGGGATTGGTAATGATGTTGTTGTTGTTGAAGATGGAGTGGGTTGGATTGTTGGTGATGTTGGTATTAGCCACATAAGTATAATCATCGAAATAATTCGGGTGGCTCTGTCCTTGGGCCGAGTTATTCCGGGAGACATAGTTGAATCCCTCGATGGTGTTCACGTTGTTGTTCTTATTATTGAACATTTTAATTGGTTGTTTTGTTGGTTTTGTTTTAAACTTTGAATGCACAACACACACGAGTTGACGATTGTAGAGTTTGAAAACTACTAAGGTTTTTAGAAATCAAAATCCAACATGTTAGATATGAAGGCAGCGCATGCTATTATTTCCAAACACACGAAGAAGGTACCAGCACGTGGCAAACGTACGTGCGAAGAACGTACTTAACAACAGTTTACAGGTGTGAGGTGTCGTATGAGTTCTATACATTGACAAAAAAGTGACAAAAGAGAAGCGAGCATTACCTTTCCACTGATCATTGCACCCACCCTCAATAATCAAATCATGAACATCCACAGCAGTGCGCCAGCTGCTAGCTGATCTTCCACTTGATTCTAACACACAGCTTACAGGTTACACGCCTCGCACACAATATCCCCCTTAAAACCACAATCACGTGCGCACACACTAGTGCTGCTGAGTGATCCTCCACCTGATTCTGGCACACAGGTTACAGGTTACACGCCTCGCACACAATATCCCCCTTAAAACCACAATCACGTACGCACACACTAGTGCTGCTCAGTGATCCTCCACCTCATACCAACCCACAATAAAAAAAGGGTCAGCCATAAATCTATACCCTTCGATCATAAATGTCTCATACGTGATCCAAAATCACACATTTTCCTAAAAAAGGTCACACACCTGTCACTCCCCCACCCAAAAACAATAAATTAGCTCCTATAATGAAGCAATTAAAAATCGAAAAAGCAATAACCTGCTTCCTGTCATAGAATCCCCATTTCCCTACTACTCTTTCCATATATTTTCTGTTAATCAACAATATCCCTTAATATCTTTCTTAGATGAGTCGGAAGTCAAATTATTTTAATGCAGTTTTGTTCCAAAGATTGAGTGAATTCTAAAAACACCTTTATAATTGAAATGGGGCAATTTGAGACAAAGATATGGCCATTTATTTCAAGGTTGACCCTATTTAATGCTTTCCTTATATTTTCTATTAATCGAAGAATATCTCTTAATATCTTTCTTAGATGAGTCGGAAGTCAAATTATTTTAATGCAGTTTTGTTGCAAAGATCGATTGAATTCTAAAAACACCTTTATAATTGAAATGGGGCAATTTTTGACGAAGATATGGCCATTTATTTCAAGGTAGAGGCTATTTAATGCTTTCCATATATTTTCTATTTATCGAAGAATATCCCTTAATATCTTTCTTAAATGAGTCGGAAGTCAACTAATTTTAATGCAGTTTTGTTTCAAAGATCGAGTGAATTCTAAAAACACTTTTATACTTGAAATGGGGCAATTTTTGACGAAGATATGGCCATTTATTTCAAGGTAGACCCTATTTAATGCTTTCCATATATTTTCTGTTAATCAACAATATACCTTAATATCTTTCTTAGATGAGTCGGAAGTCAAATTATTTTAATGCAGTTTTGTTCCAAAGATTCAGTGAATTCTAAAAACACCTTTATAATTGAAATGGGGCAATTTGAGACAAAGATATGGCCATTTATTTCAAGGTTGACCCTATTTAAAGTTTGGCTTATATTTTCTATTAATCGAAGAATATCTCTTAATATCTTTCTTAGATGAGTCGGAAGTCAAATTATTTTAATGCAGTTTTGTTTCAAAGATCGATTGAATTCTAAAAACACCTTTATAATTTAAAGGGTCAATTTTTGACGAAGATATGGCCATTTATTTCAAGGTAGACCCTATTTAATGCTTTCCATATATTTTCTGTTAATCAACATTATCCCTTGATATCTATCTTAGATGAGTCGGAAGTCAAATTATTTTAATGCAGTTTTGTTCCAAAGATCGAGCGAATTCTAAAATCACCTTTATAATTGAAATGGGGCAATTTTGGACGAAGATATGGCCATTTATTTCAAGGTAGACCCTATTTAATGCTTTCCATATATTTTCTGTTAATCAACAATATCCCTTAATATCTTTCTTAGATGAGTCGGAAGTCAAATTATTTTAATGCAATTTTTTTCCAAAGATTGAGTGAATTCTAAAAACACCTTTATAATTTAAATGGGTCAATTTTTGACGAAGATATGGCCATTTATTTCAAGGTAGAGCCTATTTAATGCTTTCCATATATTTTCTATTTATCGAAGAATATCCCTTAATATCTTTCTTAGATGAGTCGGAAGTCAAATTATTTTAATGCAGTTTTGTTTCAAAAGATCGAGCGAATTTTAAAAACATCTTTATAATTGAAATGGGGCAATTTGAGACGAAGATATGGCCATTTATTTCAAGGTAGACCCTATTTAATGCTTTCCATATATTTTCTGTTAATCAACAATATCCCTTAATATCTTTCTTAGATGAGTCGGAAGTCAAATTATTTTAATGCAGTTTTGTTCCAAAGATTAAGTGAATTCTAAAAACACCTTTATAATTGAAATGGGGCAATTTGAGACGAAGATATGGCCATTTATTTCAAGGTTGACCCTATTTAAAGTTTGGCTTATATTTTCTACTAATCGAAGAATATCTCTTAATATCTTTCTTAGATGAGTCGAAAGTCAAATTATTTTAATGCAGTTTTGTTTCAAAGATCGATTGAATTCTAAAAACACCTTTATAATTGAAATGGGGCAATTTTTGACGAAGATATGGCCATTTATTTCAAGGTAGAGCCTATTTAATGCTTTCCATATATTTTCTATTTATCGAAGAATATCCCTTAATATCTTTCTTAGATGAGTCGGAAGTCAAAATATTTGAATGCAGTTTTGTTCCAAAGAGCGAGCGAATTTTAAAAACATCTTCATAATTGGGGCAATTTTGGACGAAGATATGGCCATTTATTTCAAGGTAGACCCTATAGAATGCTTTCCATATATTTTCTGTTAATCAACAATATCCCTTAATATCTTTCTTAGATGAGTCGGAAGTCAAATTATTTTAATGCAGTTTTGTTCCAAAGATTGAGTGAATTCTAAAAACACCTTTATAATTGATATGGGGCAATTTGAGACAAAGATATGGCCATTTATTTCAAGGTAGAGCCTATTTAATGCTTTCCATATATTTTCTATTTATCGAAGAATATCCCTTAATATCTTTCTTAGATGAGTCGGAAGTCAAATTATTTGAATGCAGTTTTGTTCCAAAGAGCGAGCGAATTTTAAAAAACATCTTCATAATTGGGGTAATTTTGGACGAAGATATGGCCATTTATTTCAAGGTAGACCCTATATAAAGTTTGGCTTATATTTTCTGTTAATCAACAATATCCCTTAATATCTTTCTTAGTAGAGTCGGAAGTCAAATTATTTTAATGCAGTTTTGTTCCAAAGATCGAGTGAATTCTCAAAACACCTTTATAATTGAAATGGGGCAATTTTTGACGAAGATATGGCCATTTATTTCAAGGTAGACCCTATTTAATGCTTTCCATATATTTTCTATTTATCGAAGAATATCCCTTAATATCTTTCTTAGATGAGTCGGAAGTCAAACTATTTTAATGCAGTTTTGTTTCAAATATCGATTGAATTCTAAAAACACCTTTATAATTGAAATTTTTTACGAAGATATGGCCATTTATTTCAAGGTAGACCCTATTTAATGCTTTCCATATATTTTCTGTTAATCAACATTATCCCTTAATATCTTTCTTAGATGAGTCGAAAGTCAAATTATTTTAATGCAGTTGTGTTTCAAAGATCGAGCGAATTTTAAAAACATCTTTATAATTGAAATGGGGCAATTTTGGACGAAAATATGGCCATTTATTTCAAGGTAGACCCTATAGAATGCTTTCCATATATTTTCTGTTAATCAACAATATCCCTTAATATCTTTCTTAGATGAGTCGGAAGTCAAATTATTTGAATGCAGTTTCGTTCCAAAGATTGAGTGAATTCTAAAAACACCTTTATAATTGAAATGGGGCAATTTGAGACAAAGATATGGCCATTTATTTCAAGGTTGACCCTATTTAATGTTTGCCTTTTATTTTCTATTAATCGAAGAATATCTCTTAATATCTTTCTTAGATGAGTCGAAAGTCAAATTATTTTAATGCAGTTTTGTTCCAAAGATTGAGTGAATTCTAAGAACACCTTTATAATTGAAATGGGGCAATTTTTGACGAAGATATGGCCATTTATTTCAAGGTAGAGGCTATTTAATGCTTTCCATATATTTTCTATTTATCGAAGAATATCCCTTAATATCTTTCTTAGATGAGTCGGAAGTCAACTAATTTTAAAGCAGTTTTGTTCCAAATATCGAGTGAATTCTAAAAACACTTTTATACTTGAAGTGGGGCAATTTTTGACGAAGATATGGCCATTTATTTCAAGGTAGACCCTATTTAATGCTTTCCATATATTTTCTGTTAATCAACAATATCCCTTAATATCTTTCTTAGATGAGTCGGAAGTCAAATTATTTTAATGCAGTTTTGTTCCAAAGATTAAGTGAATTCTAAAAACACCTTTATAATTGAAATGAGGCAATTTGAGACAAAGATATGGCCATTTATTTCAAGGTTGACCCTATTTAATGTTTGCCTTTTATTTTCTATTAATCGAAGAATATCTCTTAATATCTTTCTTAGATGAGTCGGAAGTCAAATTATTTTAATGCAGTTTTGTTTCAAAGATCGATTGAATTCTAAAAACACTGTTATAATTTAAAGGGTCAATTTTTGACGAAGATATGGCCATTTATTTCAAGGTAGACCCTATTTAATGTTTGGCTTATATTTTCTATTAATCGAAGAATATCCCTTAATATCTTTCTTAGATGAGTCGGAAGTCAAATTATTTTAATGCAGTTTTGTTCCAAAGATCAAGCGAATTCTAAAAACATCTTTATAATTGAAATGGGGCAATTTTTGACGAAGATATGGCCATTTATTTCAAGGTAGACCCTATTTAATGCTTTCCATATATTTTCTGTTAATAAACAATATCCCTTAATATCTTTCTTAGATGAGTCGGAAGTCAAATTATTTTAATGCAGTTTTGTTCCAAAGATTGAGTGAATTCTAAAAACACCTTTATAATTGAAATGAGGCAATTTGAGACAAAGATATGGCCATTTATTTCAAGGTTGACCCTATTTAATGTTTGCCTTTTGTTTTCTATTAATCGAAGAATATCTCTTAATATCTTTCTTAGATGAGTCGGAAGTCAAATTATTTTAATGCAGTTTTGTTTCAAAGATCGAGTGAATTCTAACAACACCTTTATACTTGAAGTGGGGCAATTTTTGACGAAGATATGGCCATTTATTTCAAGGTAGACCCTATTTAATGCTTTCCATATATTTTCTATTTATCGAAGAATATCCCTTAATATCTTTCTTAGATAAGTCGGAAGTCAAATTATTTTAATGCAGTTTTGTTGCAAAGATCGAGTGAATTCTAAAAACATCTTTATAATTGAAATGGGGCAATTTTGGACGAAGATATGGCCATTCATTTCAAGGTAGACCCTATAGAATGCTTTCCATATATTTTCTGTTAATCAACAATATCCCTTAATATCTTTCTTAGATGAGTCGAAAGTCAAATTATTTTAATGCAGTTTTGTCCCAAAGATCAAGCGAATTTTAAAAACACCTTTATAATTGAAATGGGGCAATTTGAGACAAAGATATGGCCATTTATTTCAAGGTTGACCCTATTTAATGTTTGCCTTTTATTTTCTATTAATCGAAGAATATCTCTTAATATCTTTCTTAGATGAGTCGGAAGTCAAACTATTTTAAAGCAGTTTTGTTGCAAAGATCGATTTAATTCTAAAAACACCTTTTTAATTAAAATGGGGCAATTTTTTGACGAAGATATGGCCATTTATTTCAAGGTAGACCCTATTTAATGCTTTCCATATATTTTCTGTTAATCAACAATATCCCTTAATATCTTTCTTAGATGAGTCGGAAGTCAAACTATTTTAATGCAGTTTTGTTCCAAAGATTGAGTGAATTCTAAAAACACCTTTATAATTGAAATATGGCAATTTGAGACAAAGATATGGCCATTTATTTCAAGGTAGACCCTATTTAATGCTTTCCATATATTTTCTGTTAATCAAAAATATCCCTTAATATCTTTCTTAGATGAGTCGGAAGTCAAATTATTTTAATGCAGTTTTGTCCAAAGATTGAGTGAATTCTAAAAACATCTTTATAATTGAAATGGGGCAATTTTGAACGAAGATATGGACATTTATTTCAAGGTTGACCCTATTTAATGTTTGCCTTTTATTTTCTATTAATCGAAGAATATCTCTTAATATCTTTCTTAGATGAGTCGGAAGTCAAATTATTTTAATGCAGTTTTGTCCAAAGATTGAGTGAATTCTAAAAACATCTTTATAATTGAAATGGGGCAATTTTGAACGAAGATATGGCCATTTATTTTAAGGTAGAGGCTATTTTATGCTTTGCATACATTTTCTATTTATCGAAGAATATCCCTTAATATCTTTCTTCCATGAATCGGAAGTCAACTTATTTTAATGCAGTTTTGTTTCAAAGATCGAGTGAATTCTAAAAACACTTTTATACCTGAAGTGGGGCAATTTTTGCCGAAGATATGGCCATTTATTTCAAGGTAGACCCTATAGAATGCTTTCCATATATTTTCTGTTAATCAACAATATACCTTAATATCTTTCTTAGATGAGTCGAAAGTCAAATTATTTTTAATGCAGTTTTGTTCCAAAGATTAAGTGAATTCTAAAACCATCTTTATAATTGAAATGGGGCAATTTTTGACGAAGATATGGCCATTTATTTCAAGGTAGACCCTATTTAATGCTTTCCATATATTTTCTGTTAATCAACAATATACCTTAATATCTTTCTTAGATGAGTCGAAAGTCAAATTATTTTAATGCAGTTTTGTTCCAAAGATTGAGTGAATTCTAAAAACACCTTTATAATTGAAATGGGGCAATTTGAGACGAAGATATGGCCATTTATTTCAAGGTTGACCCTATTTAAAATTTGGCTTATATTTTCTATTAATCGAAGAATATCTCTTAATATCTTTCTTAGATGAGTCGGAAGTCAAATTATTTTAATGCAGTTTTGTTTCAAAGATCGATTGAATTCTAAAAACACCTTTATAATTGAAATGGGGCAATTTTTGACGAAGATATGGCCATTTATTTCAAGGTAGTGCCTATTTAATGCTTTCCATATATTTTCTATTTATCCAAGAATATCCCTTAATATCTTTCTTAGATGAGTCGGAAGTCAAATTATTTTAATGCAGTTTTGTTCCAAAGATCGAGCGAATTCTAAAAACATATTTATAATTTAAATGGGGCAATTTCGGACGAAGATATGGCCATTTATTTCAAGGTAGACCCTATAGAATGCTTTCCATATATTTTCTGTTAATAAACAATATCCCTTAATATCTTTCTTAGATGAGCCGGACGTCAAATTATTTTAATGCAGTTTTGTTTCAAAGATTGAGTGAATTCTAAAAACACCTTTATAATTGAAATGAGGCAATTTGAGACGAAGATATGGCCATTTATTTCAAGGTAGACCCTATTTAATGCTTTCCATATATTTTCTATTTATCGAAGAATATCCCTTAATATCTTTCTTAGATGAGTCGGAAGTCAAATTATTTTAATGCAGTTTTGTTCCAAAGATCGAGTGAAATCTAAAAACACCTTTATAATTGAAATGAGGCAATTTTTGACGAAGATATGGCCATTTATTTCAAGGTAGACCCTATTTAATGCTTTCCACATATTTTCTGTTAATCAACAATATCCCATAATATCTTTCTTAGATGAGTCGGAAGTCAAATTATTTTAAAGCAGTTTTGTTCCGAAGATTGAGTGAATTCTAAAAACACTTTTATAAGTGAAATGAGGCAATTTGAGACAAAGATATGGCTATTTATTTCAAGGTTGACCCTATTTAATGTTTGCCTTTTATTTTCTATTAATCGAAGAACATCCCTTAATATCTTTCTTAGATGAGTCGGAAGTCAAATTATTTTAATGCAGTTTTGTTCCAAAGATCGAGTGAATTCTAAAAACACCTTTATACTTGAAGTGGGGCAATTTTTGACGAAGATATGGCCATTTATTTCAAGGTAGACCATATAGAATGCTTTCCATATATTTTCTATTATTCGAAGAATATCCCTTAATATCTTTCTTAGATGAGTCGGAAGTCAAATTATTTTAATGCAGTTTTGTTCCAAAGATCAAGCGAATTCTAAAAACACCTTTATAATTGAAATGGGGCAATTTTTGACTAAGATATGGCATTTATTTCAAGGTAGAGCCTATTTAATGCTTTCCATATATTTTCTATTTATCGAAGAATATCCCTTAATATCTTTCTTAGATGAGTCGGAAGTCAAATTATTTTAATGCAGTTTTGTTCCAAAGATCGAGCGAATTTTAAAAACATCTTTCTAATTGAAATGGGGCAATTTGAGACGAAGATATGGCCATTTATTTCAAGGTAGACCCTATTTAATGCTTTCCATATATTTTCTGTTAATCAACAATATCCCTTAATATCTTTCTTAGACGAGTCGGAAGTCAAATTATTTTAATGCAGTTTTGTTTCAAAGATCGATTGAATTCTAAAAACACCTTTATAATTGAAATGGGGCAATTTTGGACGAAGGTATGGCCATTTATTTCAAGGTAGAGGCTATTTAATGCTTTCAATATATTTTCTATTAATCGAAGAATATCTCTTAATATCTTTCTTAGATGAGTCGGAAGTCAAATTATTTTAATGCAGTTTTGTTTCAAAGATCGATTGAATTCTAAAAACACCTTTATACTTGAAGTGGGGCAATTTTTGACGAAGATATGGCCATTTATTTCAAGGTAGACCCTATTTAATACTTTCCATATATTTTCTATTTATCGAAGAATATCCCTTAATATCTTTCTTAGATGAGTCGGAAGTCAAATTATTTTAATGCAGTTTTTGTTCCAAATATCGAGCGAATTTTAAAAACATCTTTATAATTGAAATGGGGCAATTTGAGACGAAGATATGGCCATTTATTTCAAGGTAGACCCTATTTAATGCTTTCCATATATTTTCTGTTAATCAACAATATCCCTTAATATCTTTCTTAGATGAGTCGGAAGTCAAATTATTTTAATGCATTTTTGTTCCAAAGATTGAGTGAATTCTAAAAACACCTTTATAATTAAAATGGGGGCAATTTTTTACGAAGATATGGCCATTTATTTCAAGGTTGACCCTATTTAAAGTTTGGCTTATATTTTCCATTAATCGAAGAATATCTCTTAATATCTTTCTTAGATGAGTCGGAAGTCAAATTATTTGAATGCAGTTTTGTTCCAAAGATCGAGCGAATTTTAAAAACATCTTTATAATTGGGGCAATTTTGGACGAAGATATGGCCATTTATTTCAAGGTAGACCCTATAGAATGCTTTCCATATATTTTCTGTTAATCAACAATATCCCTTAATATCTTTCTTAGATGAGTCGGAAGTCAAATTATTTTAATGCAGTTTTGTTCCAAAGATTGAGTGAATTCTAAAAACACCTTTATAATTGAAATGGGGCAATTTAAGACAAAGATATGGCCATTTATTTCAAGGTTGACCCTATTTAATGTTTGCCTTTTATTTTCTATTAATCGAAGAATATCCCTTAATATCTTTCTTAGCTGAGTCGGAAGTCAAATTATTTTAATGCAGTTTTGTTCCAAAGATCGAGCAAATTCTAAAAATACCTTTATAATTGAAATGGGGCAATTTTTGACGAAGATATGGCCATTTATTTCAAGGTAGAGCCTATTTAATGCTTTCCATATATTTTCTATTTATCGAAGAATATCCCTTAATATCTTTCTTTGATGAGTCGGAAGTCAAATTATTTTAATGCAGTTTTGTTCCAACGATCGAGCGAATTCTAAAAACATCTTTATAATTGAAATGGGGCAATTTCGGACGAAGATATAGCCATTTATTTCAAGGTAGACCCTATAGAATGCTTTCCATATATTTTCTGTTAATAAACAATATCCCTTAATATCTTTCTTAGATGAGTCGGACGTCAAATTATTTTAATGCAGTTTTGTTTCAAAGATTGATTGAATTCTAAAAACACCTTTATAATTTAAATGGGGCAATTTGAGACGAAGATATGGCCATTTATTTCAAGGTAGACCCTATTTAATGCTTTCCATATATTTTCTATTTATCGAAGAATATCCCTTAATATCTTTCTTAGATGAGTCGGAAGTCAAATTATTTTAATGCAGTTTTGTTCCAAAGATCGAGTGAATTCTAAAAACACCTTTTATAATTGAAATGAGGCAATTTTTGACGAAGATATGGCCATTTATTTCAAGGTAGACCCTATTTAATGCTTTCCATATATTTTCTGTTAATCTACAATATCCCTTAATATCTTCCTTAGATGAGTCGGAAGTCAAATTATTTTAATGCAGTTTTGTTCCGAAGATTGAGTGAATTCTAAAAACACTTTTATATTTGAAATGAGGCAATTTGAGACAAAGATATGGCCATTTATTTCAAGGTTGACCCTATTTAATGTTTGCCTTTTATTTTCTATTAATCGAAGAATATCTCTTAATATCTTTCTTAGATGAGTCGGAAGTCAAATTATTTTAATGCAGTTTTGTTCCAAAGATCGAGTGAATTCTAAAAACACCTTTATACTTGAAGTGGGGCAATTTTTGACGAAGATATGGCCATTTATTTCAAGGTAGAGGCTATTTAATGCTTTCCATATATTTTCTATTTATCGAAGAATATCCCTTAATATCTTTCTTAGATGAGTCGAAAGTCAAATTATTTTAATGCAGTTTTGTTCCAAAGATCGAGTGAATTCTAAAAACACCTTTATAATTGAAATGGGGCAATTTGAGACGAAGATATGGCTATTTATTTCAAGGTAGACCCTATTTAATGCTTTCCATATATTTTCTATTTATCGAAGAATATCCCTTAATATCTTTCTTAGATGAGTCGGAAGTCAAATTATTTTAATGCAGTTTTGTTGCAAAGATCGAGCAAATTCCAAAAACATCTTTATAATTGAAATGGGGCAATTTGAGACGAAGATATGGCCATTTATTTCAAGGTAGACCCTATAGAATGCTTTCCATATATTTTCTGTTAATCAATAATATCCCTTAATATCTTTCTTAGACGAGTCGGAAGTCAAATTATTTTAATGCAGTTTTGTTTCAAAGATCGATTGAATTCTAAAAACACCTTTATAATTGAAATGGGGCAATTTTGGACGAAGGTATGGCCATTTATTTCAAGGTAGACCCTATTTAATGCTTTCCATATATTTTCTATTTATCGAAGAATATCCCTTAATATCTTTCTTAGATGAGTCGGAAAGTCAAATTATTTTAATGCAGTTATGTTCCAAAGATCGAGTGAATTCTAAAAACATCTTTATAATTGAAATGAGGCAATTTTTGACGAAGATATGGCCATTTATTTCAAGGTAGACGCTATTTAATGCTTTCCATATATTTTCAATTTATCGAAAATTATCCCTTAATATCTTTCTTAGATGAGTCGGAAGTCAAATTATTTTAATGCAGGTTTGTTGCAAAGATCGAGCGAATTCCACAAACATCTTTATAATTGAAATGGGGCAATTTGAGACGAAGATATGGCCATTTATTTCAAGGTATACCCTATTTAATGCTTTCCATATATTTTCTGTTAATCAACAATATCCCTTAATATCTTTCTTAGACGAGTCGGAAGTCAAATTATTTTAATGCAGTTTTGTTTCAAAGATCGATTGAATTCTAAAAACACCTTTATAATTGAAATGGGGCAATTTTTGACGAAGGTATGTCCATTTATTTCAAGGTAGAGGCTATTTAAAGTTTGGCTTATATTTTCTATTAATCGAAGAATATCTCTTAATATCTTTCTTAGATGAGTCGGAAGTCAAATTATTTTAATGCAGTTTTGTTTCAAAGATCGATTGAATTCTAAAAACATATTTATAATTTAAAGGGGCAATTTTTGACGAAGATATGGCCATTTATTTCAAGGTAGAGCCTATTTAATGCTTTCCATATATTTTCTATTTATCGAAAAATATCCCTTAATATCTTTCTTAGATGAGTCGGAAGTCAACTAATTTTAATGCAGTTTTGTTTCAAAGATCGATTGAATTCTAAAAACACCTTTAGAATTGAAATGGGGCAATTTGAGACAAAGATATGGCCATTTATTTCAAGGTTGACCCTATTTAATGCTTTCAATATATTTTCTATTTATCGAATATCCCTTAATATCTTCTTAGATGAGTCGGAAGTCAAATTATTTAATGCAGTTTTGTTTCAAAGATCGAGTGAATTCTAAAAACACCTTTATAATTGAAATGGGGTAATTTTTGACGAAGATATGGCCATTTATTTCAAGGTAGACCCTATTTAATGCTTTCCATATATTTTCTATTTATCGAAGAATATCCCTTAATATCTTTCTTAGATGAGTCGGAAGTCAAATTATTTTAATGCAGTTTTGTTCCAAAGATTAAGCGAATTCTAAAAACACCTTTATAATTGAAGTGGGGCAATTTTTGACAAAGATATGGCCATTTATTTCAAGGTTGACCCTATTTAATGTTTGCCTTTTATTTTCTATTAATCGAAGAATATCTCTTAATATCTTTCTTAGATGAGTCGGAAGTCAAATTATTTTAATGCAGTTTTGTTTCAAAGATCGATTGAATTCTAAAACCACCTTTATAATTTAAAGGGGCAATTTTTGACGAAGAAATGGCCATTTATTTCAAGGTAGAGGCTATTTAATGCTTTCCATATATTTTCTATTTATCGAAAAATATCCCTTAATATCTTTCTTAGATGCTTTCAATATATTTTCTATTTATCGAATATCCCTTAATATCTTTCTTAGATGAGTCGGAAGTCAAATTATTTTAATGCAGTTTTGTTCCAAAGAGCGAGTGAATTCTAAAAACACCTTTATAATTGAAATGGGGCAATTTTTGACGAAGATATGGCCATTTATTTCAAGGTAGACCCTATTTAATGCTTTCCATATATTTTCTATTTATCGAAGAATATCCCTTAATATCTTTCTTAGATGAGTCGGAAGTCAAATTATTTTAATGCAGTTTTGTTCCAAAGATTGAGTGAATTCTAAAAACACCTTTATAATTGAAATGGGGCAATTTTAGACAAAGATATGGCCATTTATTTCAAGGTTGACCCTATTTAATGTTTGCCTTTTATTTTCTATTAATCGAAGAATATCTCTTAATATCTTTCTTAGATGAGTCGGAAATCAAACTACTTTAATGCAGTTTTGTTGCAAAGATCGATTGAATTCTAAAAACACCTTTATAATTGAAATGGGGCAATTTGAGACGAAGATATGGCCATTTATTTCAAGGTTGACCCTATTTAAAGTTTGGCTTATATTTTCTATTAATCGAAGAATATCTCTTAATATCTTTCTTAGATGAGTCGGAAGTCAAATTATTTTAATGCAGTTTTGTTCCAAAGATTGAGTGAATTCTAAAAACACCTTTAAAATTGAAATGGGGCAATTTTTGACGAAGAAATGGCCATTTATTTCAAGGTAGAGGCTATTTAATGCTTTCCATATATTTTCTATTTATCGAAAAATATCCCTTAATATCTTTCTTAGATGAGTCGGAAGTCAACTAATTTTAATGCAGTTTTGTTTCAAAGATCGATTGAATTCTAAAAACACCTTTATAATTGAAATGGGGCAATTTGAGACAAAGATATGGCCATTTATTTCAAGGTTGACCCTATTTAATGTTTGGCTTATATTTTCTATTAATCGAAGAATATCTCTTAATATCTTTCTTAGATGAGTCGGAAGTAAAATTATTTTAATGCAGTTTTGTTTCAAAGATCGAGTGAATTCTAAAAACACCTTTATAATTGAAATGGGGCAATTTGAGACAAAGATATGGCCATTTATTTCAAGGTTGACCCTATTTAATGTTTGCCTTTTATTTTCTATTAATCGAAGAATATCTCTTAATATCTTTCTTAGATGAGTCGGAAGTCAACTAATTTTTAAGCAGTTTTGTTCCAAAGATCGAGTGAATTCTAAAAACACCTTTATAATTGAAATGGGGCAATTTTTGACGAAGATATGGCCATTTATTTCAAGGTAGACCCTATTTAATGCTTTCCATATATTTTCTGTTAATCAACAATATCCCTTAATATCTTTCTTAGATGAGTCGGAAGTCAAATTATTTTAATGCAGTTTTGTTTCAAAGATTGAGTGAATTCTAAAAACACCTTTATAATTGAAATGGGGCAATTTGAGACGAAGATATGGCCATTTATTTCAAGGTTGACCCTATTTAAAGTTTGGCTTATATTTTCTATTAATCGAAGAATATCTCTTAATATCTTTCTTAGATGAGTCGGAAGTCAAATTATTTTAATGCAGTTTTGTTTCAAAGATCGATTGAATTCTAAAAACACCTTTATAAATTAAAGGGGCAATTTTTGACGAAGAAATGGCCATTTATTTCAAGGTAGACCCTATTTAATGCTTTCCATATATTTTCTATTTATCGAAGAATATCCCTTAATATCTTTCTTAGATGAGTCGGAAGTCAAATTATTTTAATGCAGTTTTGTTCCAAAGATCGAGCGAATTTTAAAAACATCTTTATAATTGAAATGGGGCAATTTTTGACGAAGATATGGCCATTTATTTCAAGGTAGACCCTATAGAATGCTTTCCATATATTTTCTGTTAATCAACAATATCCCTTAATATCTTTCTTAGATGAGTCGGAAGTCAAATTATTTTAATGCAGTTTTGTTTCAAAGATTGGGTGAATTCTTAAAACATTTTTATAATTGAAATGAGGCAATTTGAGACAAAGATATGGCCGTTTATTTCAAGGTTGACCCTATTTAATGTTTGCCTTTTATTTTCTATTAATCGGAGAAAATATCTTAATATCTTTCTTAGATGAGTCGGAAGTCAAATTATTTCAATGCAGTTTTATTCCAAAGATCGAGTGAATTCTAAAAACACCTTTATACTTGAAGTGGGGCAATTTTTGACGAAGATATGGCCATTTATTTCAAGGTAGAGGCTATTTAATGCTTTCCATTAATTTTCTATTTATCGAAGAATATCCCTTAATATCTTACTTAGATGAGTCGGAAGTCAAATTATTTTAATGCAGTTTTGTTTCAAAGATCGAGTGAATTCTAAAAACACCTTTATAATTGAAATGGGGCAATTTTTGACGAAGATATGGCCATTTATTTCAAGGTAGACCCTATAGAATGCTTTCCATATATTTTCTGTTAATAAACAATATCCCTTAATATCTTTCTTAGATGAGTCGGAAGTCAAATTATTTTAATGCAGTTTTGTTCCAACGATCGAGTGAATTCTAAAAACACCTTTATAATTGAAATGGGGCAATTTTTGACGAAGATATGGCCATTTATTTCAAGGTAGACCCTATTTAATGCTTTCCATATATTTTCTATTTATCGAAGAATATCCCTTAATATCTTACTTAGATGAGTCGAAAGTCAAATTATTTTAATGCAGTTTTGTTACGAAGCTTGAGTGAATTCTAAAAACACTTTTATAATTGAAATGAGGCAATTTGAGACAAAGATATGGCCATTTATTTCAAGGTTGACCCTATTTAATGTTTGCCTTTTATTTTCTATTAATCGAAGAATATCCCTTAATATCTTTCTTAGACGAGTCGGAAGTCAAATTATTTTAATGCAGTTTTGTTTCAAAGATTGAGTGAATTCTAAAAACAGCTTTATAATTGAAATGGGGCATTTTTTGACGAAGATATGGCCATTTATTTCAAGGTAGACCCTATAGAATGCTTTCCATATATTTTCTGTTAATCAACAATATCCCTTAATATCTTTCTTAGATGAGTCGGAAGTCAAATTATTTTAATGCAGTTTTGTTTCAAAGATTGAGTGAATTCTAAAAACACCTTTATAATTGAAATGGGGCAATTTTTGACGAAGATATGGCCATTTATTTCAAGGTAGACACTATTTAATGCTTTCCATATATTTTCTATTTATCGAAGAATATCCCTTAATATCTTTCTTAGATGAGTCGGAAGTCAAATTATTTTAATAAAGTTTTGTTCCAAAGATCGAGTGAAATGTAAAAACACCTTTTTAATTGAAATGAGGCAATTTTTGACGAAGATATGGCCATTTATTTCAAGGTAGACCCTATTTAATGCTTTCCATATATTTTCTATTTATCGAAGAATATCCCTTAATATCTTACTTAGATGTGTCGGAAGTCAAATTATTTTAATGAAGTTTTGTTCCAAAGATCGAGCGAATTTTAAAAACATCTTTATAATTGAAATGGGGCAATTTGAGACGAAGATATGGCCATTTATTTCAAGGTAGACCCTATTTAATGCTTTCCATATATTTTCTGTTAATCAAAAAATATCCCTTAATATCTTTCTTAGATGAGTCGAAAGTCAAATTATTTTAATGCAGTTTTGTTCCAAAGATCGAGCGAATTCTAAAAACATCTTTATAATTGAAATGGGGCAATTTTGGACGAAGATATGGCCATTTATTTCAAGGTAGACCCTATAGAATGCTTTCCATATATTTTCTGTTAATCAACAATATCCCTTAATATCTTTCTTAGATGAGTCGGAAGTCAAATTATTTTAATGCAGTTTTGTTCCAAAGATTGAGCGAATTCTAAAAACACCTTTATAATTGAAATGGGGCAATTTGAGACAAAGATATGGCCGTTTATTTCAAGGTTGACCCTATTTAATATTTGCCTTTTATTTTCTATTAATCGAAGAATATCTCTTAATATCTTTCTTGGATGAGTCGGAAGTCAAATTATTTTAATGCGTTTCGAGTGATCGAGTGAATTCTAAAAACACTTTTATACTTAAAGAGGGGCAATTTTTGACGAAGATATGGCCATTTATTTCAAGGTAGACCCTATTTAATGCTTTCCATATATTTTCTATTTATCGAAGAATATCCCTTAATATCTTTCTTAGATGAGTCGGAAGTCAAATTATTTTAATGCAGTTTCGTTTCAAAGATCAAGTGAATTCTCAAAAAACACCTTTATAATTGAAATGGGGCAATTTGAGACGAAGATATGGCCATTTATTTCAAGGTAGACCCTATTTAATGCTTTTCATATATTTTCTATTTATCGAAGAATATCCCTTAATATCTTACTTAGTTAAGTCGGAAGTCAAATTATTTTAATGCAGTTTTGTTCCAAAGATCGATTGAATTCTAAAAACACCTTTATAATTGAAATGGGGCAATTTTGGACGAAGATATGGCCATTTATTTCAAGGTAGACCCTATTTAATGCTTTCCATATATTTTCTCTTAATCAACAATATCCCTTAATATCTTTCTTAGATGAGTCGGAAGTCAAATTATTTTAATGCAGTTTTGTTCCAAAGATTAAGTGAATTCTAAAAACACCTTTATAATTGATATGAGGCAATTTTTGACGAAGATATGGCCATTTATTTCAAGGTAGACCCTATTTATTGCTTTCCATATATTTTCTGTTAATCAATATTATCCCTTAATATCTTTCTTAGATGAGTCGAAAGTCAAATTATTTTAATGCAGTTTTGTTCCAAAGATTGAGTGAATTCTAAAAACACCTTTATAATTGAAATGGGGCAATTTGAGACAAAGATATGGCCGTTTATTTCAAGGTTGACCCTATTTAATATTTGCCTTTTATTTTCTATTAATCGAAGAATATCTCTTAATATCTTTCTTGGATGAGTCGGAAGTCAAATTATTTTAATGCTCGAGTGATCGAGTGAATTCTAAAAACACTTTTATACTTAAAGAGGGGCAATTTTTGACGAAGATATGGCCATTTATTTCAAGGTAGACCCTATTTAATGCTTTCCATATATTTTCTATTTATCGAAGAATATCCCTTAATATCTTTCTTAGATGAGTCGGAAGTCAAATTATTTTAATGCAGTTTCGTTTCAAAGATCAAGTGAATTCTCAAACAACACCTTTATAATTGAAATGGGGCAATTTTTGACGAAGATATGGCCATTTATTTCAAGGTAGACCCTATTTAATGCTTTCCATATATTTTCTATTTATCGAAGAATATCCCTTAATATCTTACTTAGTTAAGTCGGAAGTCAAATTATTTTAATGCAGTTTTGTTCCAAAGATCGATTGAATTCTAAAAACACCTTTATAATTGAAATGGGGCAATTTTGGACGAAGATATGGCCATTTATTTCAAGGTAGACCCTATTTAATGCTTTCCATATATTTTCTCTTAATCAACAATATCCCTTAATATCTTTCTTAGATGAGTCGGAAGTCAAATTATTTTAATGCAGTTTTGTTCCAAAGATTAAGTGAATTCTAAAAACACCTTTATAATTGATATGAGGCAATTTTTGACGAAGATATGGCCATTTATTTCAAGGTAGACCCTATTTATTG
Organism: Drosophila grimshawi; assembly: GCF_018153295.1. Taxonomy (NCBI): domain Eukaryota; kingdom Metazoa; phylum Arthropoda; class Insecta; order Diptera; family Drosophilidae; genus Drosophila; species Drosophila grimshawi. The sequence continues at coordinate 62,025 of NW_025062604.1, read as the reverse complement.
CTTTCCATATATTTTCTGTTAATCAATATTATCCCTTAATATCTTTCTTAGATGAGTCGAAAGTCAAATTATTTTAATGCAGTTTTGTTCCAAAGATCTAGTGAATTCTAAAAACACCTTTATAATTGAAATGTGGCAATTTTTGACGAAGATATGGCCATTTATTTCAAAGTAGACCCTATAGAATGCTTTCCATATATTTTCTATTATTCGAAGAATATCTCTTAATATCTTTCTTAGATGAGTCGGAAGTCAAATTATTTTAATGCAGTTTTGTTCCAAAGATCAAGTGAATTCTAAAAACACCTTTATAATTGAAATGGGGCAATTTGAGACAAAGATATGGCCATTTATTTCAAGGTTGACCTTATTTAATGTTTGCCTAATATTTTCTATTAATCGAAGAATATCCCTTAATATCTTTCTTAGATGAGTCGGAAGTCAAATTATTTTAATGCAGTTTTGTTCCAAAGATCAAGTGAATTCTTAAAACACCTTTATAATTAAAATGAGGCAATTTTTGACGAAGATATGGCCATTTATTTCAAGGTAGACCCTATTTAATGCTTTCCATATATTTTCTGTTAATCAAAAATATCCCTTAATATCTTTCTTAGATGAGTCGAAAGTCAAATTATTTTAATGCAGTTTTGTTCCAAAGATTGAGTGAATTCTAAAAACACCTTTATAATTGAAATGGGGCAATTTGAGACAAAGATATGGCCATTTATTTCAAGGTTGACCCTATTTAATGTTTGCCTTATATTTTCTATTAATCGAAGAATATCTCTTAATATCTTTCTTAGATGAGTCGGAAGTCAAATTATTTTAATGCAATTTTGTTCCAAAGATCTAGTGAATTCTAAAAACATCTTTAAAATTAAAATGTGGCAATTTTTGACGAAGATATGGCCATTTATTTCAAGGTAGACCCTATAGAATGCTTTCCATATATTTTCTATTATTCGAAGAATATCTCCTAATATCTTTCTTAGATGAGTCGGAAGTCAAATTATTTTAATGCAGTTTTGTTCCAAAGATCAAGTGAATTCTAAAAACACCTTTATAATTGAAATGGGGCAATTTGAGACAAAGATATGGCCATTTATTTCAAGGTTGACCCTATTTAATGTTTGGCTTATATTTTCTATTAATCGAACAATATCCTTTAATATCTTTCTTAGATGAGTCGAAAGTCAAATTATTTTAATGCAGTTTTGTTGCAAAGTTTGATTGAATTCTAAAATCACCTTTTATAATTGAAATGGGGCAATTTTGACGAAGATATGGGCCATTTAATTTCAAGGTCGACCCTATTTAATGCTTTCCATATATTTTCTATTTATCGAAGAATATCCCTTAATATCTTTCTTAGATGAGTCGAAAGTCAAGCTATTTTAATGCAGTTTTGTTCCAAAGATTGAGTGAATTCTAAAAACACCTTTATAATTGAAATGTGGCAATTTTTGACGAAGATATGGCCATTCATTTCAAGGTAGACCCTATAGAATGCTTTCCATATATTTTCTATTATTCGAAGAATATCCCTTAATATCTTTCTTAGATGAGTCGGAAGTCAATTTATTTTAATGCAGTTTTGTTCCAAAGATCAAGCGAATTCTTAAAATACCTTTATAATTGAAATGGGGCAATTTGAGACAAAGATATGGCCATTTATTTCAAGGTTGACCCTATTTAATGTTTGCCTTATATTTTCTATTAATCGAAGAATATCCCTTAATATCTTTCTTAGATGAATCGGAAGTCATATTATTTTAATGCAGTTTTGGTCCAAAGATCGAGTGAATTCTAAAAACACCTTTATAATTGAAATGAGGCAATTTTTGACGAAGATATGGCCATTTATTTCAAGGTAGACCCTATTTAATGCTTTCCATATATTTTCTGTTAATCAACAATATCCCTTAGTATCTTTCTTAGATGAATCGGAAGTCAAATTATTTTAATGCAGTTTTGTTCCAAAGATCGATTGAATTCTAAAAACACCTTTATACTTGAAATGGGGCAATTTTGGACGAAGATATGGCCATTTATTACAAGGTAGACCCTATAGAATGCTTTCAATATATTTTTGTGTTAATCAAAAATATCCCTTAACATCTTTCTTAGATGAGTCGAAAGTCAATTTATTGTAATGCAGTTTTGTTCCAAAGATTGAGTGAATTCTAAAAACACCATTATAATTGAAATGAGGCAATTTGAGACAAAGATATGGCCATTTATTTCAAGGTTGACCCTATTTAATGTTTGGCTTATATTTTCTATTAATCGAAGAATATCTCTTAATATCTTTCTTAGATGAGTCGGAAGTCAAATTATTTTAATGCAGTTTTGTTTCAAAGATCGAGTGAATTCTAAAAACACCTTTATAATTGAAATGGGGCAATTTTTGACGAAGATATGGCCATTTATTTCAAGGTAGACCCTATTTAATGCTTTCCATATATTTTCTATTATTCGAAGAATATCCCTTAATATCATTCTTAGATGAACGGAAGTCAAATTATTTTAATGCAGTTTTGTTTCAAAGATCAAGTGAATTCTAAAAACACCTTTATAATTGAAATGGGGCAATTTTAGACGAAGATATGTCCATTTATTTCAAGGTAGAGCCTATTTAATGCTTTCCATATGTTTTCTTTTTATCGAAGAATATCCCTTAATATCTTTCTTAGATGAACGGAAGTCAAAATATTTTAATGCAGTTTTGTTTCAAAGATCAAGTGAATTCTAAAAACACCTTTATAATTGAAATGGGGCAATTTGAGACAAAGATATGGCCATTTATTTCAAGGTTGACCCTATTTAATGTTTGCCTTATATTTTCTATTAATCGAAGAATATCCCTTAATATCTTTCTTAGATGAATCGGAAGTCATATTATTTTAATGCAGTTTTGGTCCAAAGATCGAGTGAATTCTAAAAACACCTTTATAATTGAAATAAGGCAATTTTTGACGAAGATATGGCCATTTATTTCAAGGTAGACCCTATTTAATGCTTTCCATATATTTTCTGTTAATCAACAATATCCCTTAGTATCTTTCTTAGATGAATCGGAAGTCAAATTATTTTAATGCAGTTTTGTTCCAAAGATCGATTGAATTCTAAAAACACCTTTATACTTGAAATGGGGCAATTTTGGACGAAGATATGGCCATTTATTACAAGGTAGACCCTATATAATGCTTTCAATATATTTTTGTGTTAATCAAAAATATCCCTTAACATCTTTCTTAGATGAGTCGGAAGTCAATTTATTTTAATGCAGTTTTGTTCCAAAGATTGAGTGAATTCTAAAAACACCATTATAATTGAAATGAGGCAATTTGAGACAAAGATATGGCCATTTATTTCAAGGTTGACCCTATTTAATGTTTGGCTTATATTTTCTATTAATCGAAGAATATCTCTTAATATCTTTCTTAGATGAGTCGGAAGTCAAATTAATTTTAATGCAGTTTTGTTTCAAAGATCGAGTGAATTCTAAAAACACCTTTATAATTGAAATGGGGCAATTTTTGACGAAGATATGGCCATTTATTTCAAGGTAGACCCTATTTAATGCTTTCCATATATTTTCTATTATTCGAAGAATATCCCTTAATATCATTCTTAGATGAACGGAAGTCAAATTATTTTAATGCAGTTTTGTTTCAAAGATCAAGTGAATTCTAAAAACACCTTTATAATTGAAATGGGGCAATTTTAGACGAAGATATGGCCATTTATTTCAAGGTAGAGCCTATTTAATGCTTTCCATATATTTTCTTTTTATCGAAGAATATCCCTTAATATCATTCTTAGATGAACGGAAGTCAAATTATTTTAATGCAGTTTTGTTTCAAAGATGAAATGGAGCAATTTTTGACGAAGATATGGCCATTTATTTCAAGGTAGACCCTATTTAATGCTTTCCTTATATTTTCTATTAATCGAAGAATATCTCTTAATATCTTTCTTAGATGAGTCGGAAGTCAAATTATTTTAATGCAGTTTTGTTCCAAAGATCGATTGAATTCTAAAAATACCTTTATTACTGAAATGGGGCAACTTTTGACGAAGATATGGCCATTTATTTCAAGGTAGACCCTATTTAATGCTTTCCAAATATTTTCTATTATTCGAAGAATATCCCTTAATGTCTTTCTTAGATGAGTCGGAAGTCAAATTATTTTAATGCAGTTTTGTTCCAAAGATCGAATGAATTCTAAAAATACCTTTATAATTGAAATGGGGCAATTTTGGACGAAGATATGGCCATTTATTACAAGGTAGACCCTATAGAATGCTTTCAATATATTTTTGTGTTAATCAAAAATATCCCTTAATATCTTTCTTAGATGAGTCGGAAGTCAATTTATTTTAATGCAGTTTTGTTCCAAAGATTGAGTCAATTCTAAAAACACCTTTATAATTGAAATGAGGCAATTTGAGACAAAGATATGGCCATTTATTTCAAGGTTGACCCTATTTAATGTTTGGCTTATATTTTCTGTTAATCAACAATATCCCTTAATATCTTTCTTAGATGAGTCGGAAGTCAAATTATTTTAATGCAGTTTTGTTTCAAAGATCGAGTGAATTCTAAAAACACCTTTATAATTGAAATGGGGCAATTTTTGACGAAGATATGGCCATTTATTTCAAGGTAGACCCTATTTAATGCTTTCCATATATTTTCTATTATTCGAAGAATATCCCATAATATCATTCTTAGATGAACGGAAGTCAAATTATTTTAATGCAGTTTTGTTTCAAAGATCGAGTGAATTCTAAAAACACCTTTTAATTGAAATGGGGCAATTTTGGTCGAAGATATGGCCATTTATTTCACGTTGACCCCTACTAATGTTTGGCTATATTTTTCTATGAATCGAAGAATATCTCTTAATATCTTTCTTAGATGAGTCGGAAGTCAAATTATTTTAATGCAGTTTTGTTCCAAAGATTGAGTGAATTCTAAAAACACCTTTATAATTGAAATGGGGCAATTTGAGACAAAGATATGGCCATTTATTTCAAGGTTGACGTTATTTAATGTTTGCCTTATATTTTCTATTAATCGAAGAATATCTCTTAATATCTTTCTTAGATGAGTCGGAAGTCAAATTATTTTAATGCAGTTTTGTTCCAAAGATGAAATGGAGCAATTTTTGACGAAGATATGGCCATTTATTTCAAGGTAGACCCTATTTAATGCTTTCCTTATATTTTCTATTTATCGAAGAATATCCCTTAATATCTTTCTTAGATGAGTCGGACTCAAATTATTTTAATGCAGTTTTGTTCCAAAGATCGATTGAATTCTAAAAATACCTTTATAATTGAAATGGGGCAACTTTTGACGAAGATATGGCCATTTATTTCAAGGTAGACCATATTTAATGCTTTCCATATATTTTCTATTTATCGAAGAATATCCCTTAATATCTTTCTTAGATGAGTCGAAAGTCAAATTATTTTAATGCAGTTTTGTTCCAAAGATTGAGTGAATTCTAAAAACACCTTTATAATTGAAATGTGGCAATTTTTGACGAAGATATGGCCATTTATTTCAAGGTAGACCCTATAGAATGCTTTCCATATATTTTCTATTATTCGAAGAATATCCCTTAATATCTTTCTTAGATGAGTCGGAAGTCAAATTATTTTAATGCAGTTTTGTTCCAAAGATCAAGTGAATTCTAAAAACACCTTTATAATTGAAATGGGGCAATTTGAGACAAAGATATGGCCATTTATTTCAAGGTTGACCCTATTTAATGTTTGCCTTATATTTTCTATTAATCGAAGAATATCTCTTAATATCTTTCTTAGATGAATCGGAAGTCATATTATTTTAATGCAGTTTTGGTCCAAAGATCGAGTGAATTCTAAAAACACCTTTATAATTGAAATGAGGCAATTTTTGACGAAGATATGGCCATTTATTTCAAGGTAGACCCTATTTAATGCTTTCCATATATTTTCTGTTAATCAACAATATCCCTTAATATCTTTCTTAGATGAGTCGGAAGTCAAATTATTTTAATGCAGTTTTGTTCCAAAGATTGAGTGAATTCTAAAAACACCTTTATAATTGAAATGGGGCAATTTTAGACAAAGATATGGCCATTTATTTCAAGGTTGACCCTATTTAATGTTTGCCTTATATTTTCTATTTATCGAAGAGTATCTCTTAATATCTTTCTTAGATGAGTCGAAAGTCAAATTATTTTAATGCAATTTTATTCCAAAGATCGACTGAATTCTAAAAACACCCTTATACTTGAAATGGGGCAATTTTGGACGAAGATATGGCCATTTATTTCAAGGTAGACCCTATAGAATGCTTTCCATATCTGTTAATCAAAATATCCCTTAATATCTTTCTTAGATGAGTCGGAAGTCAAATTATTTTAATGCAGTTTTGTTCCAAAGATTAAGTGAATTCTAAAACGACCTTTATAATTGAAATGAGGCATTTTGAGACAAAGATATGGCCATTTATTTCAAGGTTGACCCTATTTAATGTTTGGCTTATATTTTCTATTAATCGAAGAATATCTCTTAATATCTTTCTTAGATGAGTCGGAAGTCAAATTATTTTAATGCAGTTTTGTTTCAAAGATCGAGTGAATTCTAAAAACACCTTTATAATTGAAATGGGGCAATTTTTGACGAAGATATGGCCATTTATTTCAAGGTAGACCCTATTTAATGCTTTCCATATATTTTCTATTATTCGAAGAATATCCCTTAATATCATTCTTAGATGAACGGAAGTCAAATTATTTTAATGCAGTTTTGTTTCAAAGATCAAGTGAATTCTAAAAACATCTTTATAATTGAAATGGGGCAATTTTAGACGAAGATATGGCCATTTATTTCAAGGTAGACCCTATTTATTGCTTTCCATATATTTTCTGTTAATCAACAATATCCCTTAATATCTTTCTTAGATGAGTCGGAAGTCAAATTATTTTAATGCAGTTTTGTTCCAAAGAATTCTTAAAACACCTTTATAATTGAAATGGGGCAAATTTTACGAAGATATGGCCATTTATTTCAAGGTTGACCCTATTTAATGTTTGGCTTATATTTTCTATTAATCGAAGAATATCCCTTAATACCTTTCTAAGATGAGTCGGAAGTCAAATTATTTTAATGCAGTTTTGTTTCAAAGATCGATTGAATTCTAAAAACACCTTTATAATTGAAATGGGGCAATTTTTAACGAAGATATGGCCATTTATTTCAAGGTAGAGCCTATTAAATGCTTTCCATATATTTTCTATTTATCGAAGAATATCCCTTAATATCTTTCTTAGATGAGTCGGAAGTCAAATTATTTTAATGCAGTTTTGTTCCAAAGATGAAATGGAGCAATTTTTGACGAAGATATGGCCATTTATTTCAAGGTAGACCCTATTTAATGCTTTCCATATATTTTCTGTTAATCAACAATATCCCTTAATATCTTTCTTATTTTGTTCCAAAGATTGAGTGAATTCTAAAAACACCTTTATAATTGAAATGGGGCAATTTGAGACAAAGATATGGCCTTTTATTTCAAGATTGACCCTATTTAATGTTTGCCTTATATTTTCTATTAATCGAAGAATATCTCTTAATATCTTTCTTAGATGAGTCGGAAGTCAAATTATTTTAATGCAGTTTTGTTCCGAAGATCGAGTGAATTCTAAAAACACCTTTATAATTGAAATGGGGCAACTTTTGGCGAAGATATGGCCATTTATTTCAAGGTAGACCCTATTTAATGCTTTCCATATATTTTCTATTTATCGAAGAATATCCCTTAATATCTTTCTTAGATGAGTCGAAAGTCAAATTATTTTAAAGCAGTTTTGTTCCAAAGATTGAGTGAATTCTAAAAACACCTTTATAATTGAAATGTGGCAATTTTTGACGAAGATATGGCCATTTATTTCAAGGTAGACCCTATAGAATGCTTTCCATATATTTTCTATTATTCGAAGAATATCCCTTAATATCTTTCTTAGATGAGTCGGAAGTCAAATTATTTTAATGCAGTTTTGTTCCAAAGATCAAGCGAATTCTAAAAACACCTTTATAATTGAAATGGGGCAATTTGAGACAAAGATATGGCCATTTATTTCAAGGTAGACCCTATTTAATGCTTTCCATATATTTTCTATTATTCGAAGAATATCTCTTAATATCTTTCTTAGATGAATCGGAAGTCAAATTATTTTAATGCAGTTTTGGTCCAAAGATCGAGTGAATTCTAAAAACACCTTTATAATTGAAATGAGGCAATTTTTGACGAAGATATGGCCATTTATTTCAAGCTAGACCCTATAGAATGCTTTCCATATATTTTCTATTATTCGAAGAATATCCCTTAATATCTTTCTTAGATGAGTCGGAAGTCAAATTATTTTAATGCAGTTTTGTTGCAAAGATCGATTGAATTCTAAAAACACCTTTATAATTGAAATGGGGCAATTTTGGACGAAGATATGGCCATTTATTACAAGGTAGACCCTATAGAATGCTTTCAATATATTTTTGTGTTAATCAAAAATATCCCTTAATATCTTTCTTAGATGAGTCGGAAAACAATTTATTTTAATGCAGTTTTGTTCCAAAGATTGAGTGAATTCTAAAAACACCTTTATAATTGAAATGAGGCAATTTTTGACGAAGATATGGCCATTTATTTCAAGCTAGACCCTATAGAATGCTTTCCATATATTTTCTATTATTCGAAGAATATCCCTTAATATCTTTCTTAGATGAGTCGGAAGTCAAATTATTTTAATGCAGTTTTGTTCCGAAGATCGAGTGAATTCTAAAAACACCTTTATAATTGAAATGGGGCAATTTTTGGCGAAGATATGGCCATTTATTTCAAGGTAGACCCTATTTAATGCTTTCCATATATTTTCTATTATTCGAAGAATATCCCTTAATATCTTTCTTAGATGAGTCGAAAGTCAAATTATTTTAAAGCAGTTTTGTTCCAAAGATTGAGTGAATTCTAAAAACACCTTTATAATTGAAATGTGGCAATTTTTGACGAAGATATGGCCATTTATTTCAAGGTAGACCCTATAGAATGCTTTCCATATATTTTCTATTATTCGAAGAATATCCCTTAATGTCTTTCTTAGATGAGTCGGAAGTCAAATTATTTTAATGCAGTTTTGTTCCAAAGATCAAGCGAATTCTAAAAACACCTTTATAATTAAAATGAGGCAATTTTTGACAAAGATATTGCCATTTATTTCAAGGTTGACCCTATTTAATGTTTGCCTTATATTTTCTATTAATCGAAGAATATCTCTTAATATCTTTCTTATATGAATCGGAAGTCATATTATTTTAATGCAGTTTTGGTCCAAATATCGAGTGAATTCTAAAAACACCTTTATAATTGAAATGAGGCAATTTTTGACGAAGATATGGCCATTTATTTCAAGGTAGACCCTATTTAATGCTTTCCATATATTTTCTGTTAATCAATAATATCCCTTAATATCTTTCTTAGATGAGTCGGAAGTCAAATTATTTTAATGCAGTTTTGTTCCAAAGATCGAATGAATTCTAAAAATACCTTTATAATTGAAATGGGGCAATTTTGGACGAAGATATGGCCATTTATTACAAGGTAGACCCTATAGAATGCTTTCAATATATTTTTGTGTTAATCAAAAATATCCCTTAATATCTTTCTTAGATGAGTCGGAAGTCAATTTATTTTAATGCAGTTTTGTTCCAAAGATTGAGTCAATTCTAAAAACACCTTTATAATTGAAATGAGGCAATTTGAGACAAAGATATGGCCATTTATTTCAAGGTTGACCCTATTTAATGCTTTCCATATATTTTCTATTATTCGAAGAATATCCCTTAATGTCTTTCTTAGATGAGTCGGAAGTCAAATTATTTTAATGCAGTTTTGTTCCAAAGATCAAGCGAATTCTAAAAACACCTTTATAATTGAAATGGGGCAATTTGAGACAAAGATATGGCCATTTATTTCAAGGTAGACCCTATTTAATGCTTTCCATATATTTTCTATTATTCGAAGAATATCCCTTAATATCTTTCTTAGATGAGTCGGAAGTCAAATTATTTTAATGCAGTTTTGTTCCAAAGACCAAGTGAATTCTAAAAACACCTTTATAATTGAAATGGGGCAACTTTTGACGAAGATATGGCCATTTATTACAAGGTAGACCCTATAGAATGCTTTCAATATATTTTCTGTTAATCAACAATATCCCTTAATATCTTTCTTAGATGAGTCGAAAGTCAAATTATTTTAATGCAGTTTTGTTCCAAAGATCGATTGAATTCTAAAAACACCTTTATAATTGAAATGGGGCAATTTTGGACGAAGATATGGCCATTTATTACAAGGTAGACCCTATAGAATGCTTTCCATATATTTTCTGTTAATCAAAGAATATCCCTTAATATCTTTCTTAGATGAGTCGGAAGTCAATTTATTTTAATGCAGTTTTGTTCCAAAGATCGAGTGAATTCTAAAAACACCTTTATAATTGAAATGGGGCAATTTTAGACAAAGATATGGCCATTTATTTCAAGGTAGACCCTATTTAATGCTTTCCATATATTTTCTATTATTCGAAGAATATCCCTTAATATCTTTCTTAGATGAGTCGGAAGTCAAATTATTTTAATGCAGTTTTGTTTCAAAGATCGATTGAATTCTAGAAACACCTTTATAATTGAAATGGGGCAATTTTAGACAAAGATATGGCCAATTATTTCAAGGTAGACCTTATTTAATGCTTTCCATATATTTTCTATTATTCGAAGAATATCCCTTAATATCTTTCTTAGATGAGTCGGAAGTCAAACTATTTTAATGCAGTTTTGTTCCAAAGATCGAGTGAATTCTAAAAACACCTTTATAATTGAAATGGGGCAATTTTAGACAAAGATATGGCCATTTATTTCAAGGTTGACCCTATTTAATGTTTGCCTTATATTTTCTATTAATCGAAGAATATCTCTTAATATCTTTCTTAGATGAGTCGGAAGTCAAATTATTTTAATGCAGTTTTGTTCCAAAGATCGATTGAATTCTAAAAACACCTTTATACTTGAAATGGGGCAATTTTGGACGAAGATATGGCCATTTATTACAAGGTAGACCCTATAGAATGCTTTCAATATATTTTTGTGTTAATCAAAAATATCCCTTAATATCTTTCTTAGATGAGTCGGAAGTCAATTTATTTTAATGCAGTTTTGTTCCAAAGATTGAGTGAATTCTAAAAACACCTTTATAATTGAAATGAGGCAATTTGAGACAAAGATATGGCCATTTATTTCAAGGTTGACCCTATTTAATGTTTGGCTTATATTTTCTATTAATCGAAGAATATCTCTTAATATCTTTCTTAGATGAGTCGGAAGTTAAATTATTTTAATGCAGTTTTGTTTCAAAGATCGAGTGAATTCTAAAAACACCTTTATAATTGAAATGGGGCAATTTTTGACGAAGATATGGCCATTTATTTCAAGGTAGACCCTATTTAATGCTTTCCATATATTTTCTATTATTCGAAGAATATCCCTTAATATCATTCTTAGATGAATCGGAAGTCAAATTATTTTAATGCAGTTTTGTTTCAAAGATCAAGTGAATTCTAAAAACACCTTTATAATTGAAATGGGGCAATTTTAGACGAAGATATGGCCATTTGTTTCAAGGTAGAGCCTATTTAATGCTTTCCATATATTTTCTTTTTATCGAAGAATATCCCTTAATATCTTTCTTAGATGAGTCGGAAGTCAAATTATTTTAATGCAGTTTTGTTCCAAAGATGAAATGGAGCAATTTTTGACGAAGATATGGCCATTTATTTCAAGGTAGACCCTATTTAATGCTTTCCTTATATTTTCTATTAATCGAAGAATATCTCTTAATATCTTTCTTAGATGAGTCGGAAGTCAAATTATTTTAATGCAGTTTTGTTCCAAAGATCGATTGAATTCTAAAAACACCTTTATAATTGAAATGGGGCAACTTTTTGACGAAGATATGGCCATTTATTTCAAGGTAGACCCTATTTAATGCTTTCCATATATTTTCTATGTATCGAAGAATATCCCTTAATATCTTTCTTAGATGAGTCGAAAGTCAAACTATTTTAATGCAGTTTTGTTCCAAAGATTGAGTGAATTCTAAAAACACCTTTATAATTGAAATGTGGCAATTTTTGACGAAGATATGGCCATTTATTTCAAGGTAGACCCTATAGAATGCTTTCCATATATTTTCTATTATTCGAAGAATATCCCTTAATATCTTTCTTAGATGAGTCGGAAGTCAAATTATTTTAATGCAGTTTTGTTTCAAAGATCAAGCGAATTCTAAAAACACCTTTATAATTGAAATGGGGCAATTTGAGACAAAGATATGGCCATTTATTTCAAGGTAGACCCTATTTAATGCTTTCCATATATTTTCTATTATTCGAAGAATATCCCTTAATATCTTTCTTAGATGAGTCGGAAGTCAAATTATTTTAATGCAGTTTTGTTCCAAAGATCAAGCGAATTCTAAAAACACCTTTATAATTGAAATGGGGCAATTTGAGACAAAGATATGGCCATTTATTTCAAGGTTGACCCTATTTAATGTTTGCCTTATATTTTCTATTAATCGAAGAATATCTCTTAATATCTTTCTTATATGAATCGGAAGTCATATTATTTTAATGCAGTTTTGGTCCAAATATCGAGTGAATTCTAAAAACACCTTTATAATTGAAATGAGGCAATTTTTGACGAAGATATGGCCATTTATTTCAAGGTAGACCCTATTTAATGCTTTCCATATATTTTCTGTTAATCAACAATATCCCTTAATATCTTTCTTATTTTGTTCCAAAGATTAAGTGAATTCTAAAAACACCTTTATAATTGAAATGGGGCAATTTTTGACGAAGATATGGCCTTTTATTTCAAGATTGACCCTATTTAATGTTTGCCTTATATTTTCTATTAATCGAAGAATATCTCTTAATATCTTTCTTAGATGAGTCGGAAGTCAAATTATTTTAATGCAGTTTTGTTCCAAAGATCAAGCGAATTCTAAAAACACCTTTATAATTGAAGTGGGGCAATTTGAGACAAAGATATGGCCATTTATTTCAAGGTAGACCCTATTTAATGCTTTCCTTATATTTTCTATTAATCGAAGAATATCTCTTAATATCTTTCTTAGATGAATCGGAAGTCAAATTGTTTTAATGCAGTTTTGTTTCAAAGATCGAGTGAATTCTAAAAACACCTTTATAATTGAAATGAGGCAATTTTTGACGAAGATATGGCCATTTATTTCAAGGTAGACCCTATTTAATGCTTTCCATATATTTTCTGTTAATCAACAATATCCCTTAATATCTTTCTTAGATGAGTCGGAAGTCAAATTATTTTAATGCAGTTTTGTTCCAAAGATTGAGTGAATTCTAAAAACACCTTTATAATTGAAATGGGGCAATTTGAGACAAAGATATGGCCATTTATTTCAAGGTTGACCCTATTTAATGTTTGGCTTATATTTTCTATTTATCGAAGAGTATCTCTTAATATCTTTCTTAGATGAGTCGAAAGTCAAATTATTTTAATGCAATTTTATTCCAAAGATCGACTGAATTCTAAAAACACCCTTATACTTGAAATGGGGCAATTTTGGACGAAGATATGGCCATTTATTTCAAGGTAGACCCTATAGAATGCTTTCCATATCTGTTAATCAAAATATCCCTTAATATCTTTCTTAGATGAGTCGGAAGTCAAATTATTTTAATGCAGTTTTGTTCCAAAGATCAAGTGAATTCTAAAAACATCTTTATAATTGAAATGGGGCAACTTTTGACGAAGATATGGCCATTTATTTCAAGGTAGACCATATTTAATGCTTTCCATATATTTTCTATTTATCGAAGAATATCCCTTAATATCTTTCTTAGATGAGTCGAAAGTCAAATTATTTTAATGCAGTTTTGTTCCAAAGATCGATTGAATTCTAAAAATACCTTTATAATTGAAATGGGGCAATTTTTGACGAAGATATGGCCATTTATTTCAAGGTAGACCCTATTTAATGCTTTCCATATATTTTCTATTTATCGAAGAATATCCCTTAATATCTTTCTTAGATGAGTCGAAAGTCAAATTATTTTAATGCAGTTTTGTTCCAAAGATTGAGTGAATTCTAAAAACACCTTTATAATTGAAATGTGGCAATTTTTGACGAAGATATGGCCATTTATTTCAAGGTAGACCCTATAGAATGCTTTCCATATATTTTCTATTATTCGAAGAATATCCCTTAATATCTTTCTTAGATGAGTCGGAAGTCAAATTATTTTAATGCAGTTTAGTTCCAAAGATTGAGTGAATTCTAAAAACACCTTTATAATTGAAATGGGGCAATTTGAGACAAAGATATGGCCATTTATTTCAAGGTTGACCCTATTTAATGTTTGCCTTATATTTTCTATTAATCGAAGAATATCCCTTAATATCTTTCTTAGATGAATCGAAAGTCATATTATTTTAATGCAGTTTTGGTCCAAAGATCGAGTGAATTCTAAAAACACCTTTATAATTGAAATGAGGCAATTTTTGACGAAGATATGGCCATTTATTTCAAGGTAGACCCTATTTAATGCTTTCCATATATTTTCTATTAATCAACAATATCCCTTAATATCTTTCTTAGATGAGTCGGAAGTCAAATTATTTTAATGCAGTTTTGTTCCAAAGATCGAGTGAATTCTAAAAACACCTTTATAATTGAAATGGGGCAATTTGAGACAAAGATATGGCCATTTATTTCAAGGTTGACCCTATTTAATGCTTTCCATATATTTTCTGTTAATCAAAATATCCCTTAATATCTTTCTTAGATGAGTCGGAAGTCAAATTATTTTAATGCAGTTTTGTTCCAAAGATTGAGTGAATTCTAAAAACGACCTTTATAATTGAAATGAGGCAATTTGAGACAAAGATATGGCCATTTATTTCAAGGTTGACCCTATTTAATGTTTGGCTTATATTTTCTATTAATCGAAGAATATCTCTTAATATCTTTCTTAGATGAGTCGGAAGTCAAATTATTTTAATGCAGTTTTGTTCCGAAGATCGAGTGAATTCTAAAAACACCTTTATAATTTAAATGGGGCAATTTTTGACGAAGATATGGCCATTTATTTCAAGGTAGACCCTATAGAATGCTTTCCATATCTGTTAATCAAAATATCCCTTAATATCTTTCTTAGATGAGTCGGAAGTCAAATTATTTTAATGCAGTTTTGTTCCAAAGATCGATTGAATTCTAAAAATACCTTTATAATTGAAATGGGGCAATTTTTGACGAAGATATGGCCATTTATTTCAAGGTAGACCCTATTTAATGCTTTCCTTATATTTTCTATTAATCGAAGAATATCCCTTAATATCTTTCTTAGATGAGTCGGAAGTCAAATTATTTTAATGCAGTTTTGTTCCAAAGATCGATTGAATTCTAAAAACACCTTTATAATTGAAATGGGGCAATTTTTGACGAAGATATGGCCATTTATTTCAAGGTAGACCCTATTTAATGCTTTCCATATATTTTCTATTTATCGAAGAATATCCCTTAATATCTTTCTTAGATGAGTCGGAAGTCAAATTATTTTAATGCAGTTTTGTTCCAAAGATCGAGTGAATTCTAAAAACACCTTTATAATTGAAATGGGGCAATTTTTGACGAAGATATGGCCATTTATTTCAAGGTAGACCCTATTGAATGCTTTCCATATATTTTCTATTATTCGAAGAATATCCCTTAATATCTTTCTTAGATGAGTCGGAAGTCAAATTATTTTAATGCAGTTTTGTTCCAAAGATCAAGTGAATTCTAAAAACACCTTTATAATTGAAATGGGGCAATTTTAGACAAAGATATGGCCATTTATTTCAAGGTTGACCCTATTTAATGTTTGCCTTATATTTTCTATTAATCGAAGAATATCCCTTAATATCTTTCTTAGATGAATCGGAAGTCATATTATTTTAATGCAGTTTTGGTCCAAAGAACGAGTGAATTCTAAAAACACCTTTATAATTGAAATGGGGCAATTTTTGACGAAGATATGGCCATTTATTTCAAGGTAGACCCTATTTAATGCTTTCCATATATTTTCTATTAATCGAACAATATCCCTTAATATCTTTATTAGATGAGTCGATGGTCAAATTATTTTAATGCAGTTTTGTTCCAAAGATCGAGTGAATTCTAAAAACACCTTTATAATTGAAATGGGGCAATTTGAGACAAAGATATGGCCATTTATTTCAAGGTAGACCCTATTTAATGCTTTCCATATCTTTTTATTTATCGAAGAATATCCCTTAATATCTTTCTTAGATGAGTCGGAAGTCAAATTATTTTATTGCAGTTTTGTTCCAAAGATTGAGTGAATTCTAAAAACGACCTTTATAATTGAAATGGGGCAATTTGAGACAAAGATATGGCCATTTATTTCAAGGTAGACCCTACTTAATGCTTTCCATATATTTTCTATTTATCGAAGAATATCCCTTAATATCTTTCTTAGATGAGTCGGAAGTCAAATTATTTTAATGCAGTTTTGTTTCAAAGATCGAGTGAATTCTAAAAACACCTTTATAATTTAAATGGGGCAATTTTTGACGAAGATATGGCCATTTATTTCAAGGTAGACCCTATTTAATGCTTTCCATATATTTTCTATTATTCGAAGAATATCCCTTAATATCTTTCTTAGATGAATCGGAAGTCATATTATTTTAATGCAGTTTTGGTCCAAAGATCGAGTGAATTCTAAAAACACCTTTATAATTGAAATGGGGCAATTTTTGACGAAGATATGGCCATTTATTTCAAGGTAGACCCTATTTATTGCTTTCCATATATTTTCTGTTAATCAACAATATCCCTTAATATCTTTCTTAGATGAGTCGGAAGTCAAATTATTTTAATGCAGTTTTGTTCCAAAGATCAAGTGAATTCTAAAAACACCTTTATAATTGAAATGGGGCAATTTTTTACGAAGATATGGCCATTTATTTCAAGGTTGACCCTATTTAATGTTTGGCTTATATTTTCTATTAATCGAAGAATATCTCTTAATATCTTTCTTAGATGAGTCGGAAGTCAAATTATTTTAATGCAGTTTTGTTGCAAAGATCGATTGAATTCTAAAAACACCTTTATAATTGAAATGGGGCAATTTTTGACGAAGATATGGCCATTTATTTCAAGGTAGACCCTATTTAATGCTTTCCATATATTTTCTATTTATCGAAGAATATCCCTTAATATCTTTCTTAGATGAGTCGGAAGTCAAATTATTTTAATGCAGTTTTGTTTCAAAGATCAAGTGAATTCTAAAAACACCTTTATACTTGAAGTGGGGCAATTTTTGACGAAGATATGGCCATTTATTTCAAGGTAGACCCTATTTAATGCTTTCCATATATTTTCTATTAATCAATAATATCCCTTAATATCTTTCATAGATGAGTCGGAAGTCAAATTATTTTAATGCAGTTTTGTTCCAAAGAAAATTCTAAAAACACCTTTATAATTGAAATGGGGCAATTTTAGACGAAGATATGGCCATTTATTTCAAGGTAGACCCTATTTATTGCTTTCCATATATTTTCTGTTAATCAACAATATCCCTTAATATCTTTCTTAGATGAGTCGGAAGTCAAATTATTTTAATGCAGTTTTGTTCCAAAGATCAAGTCAATTCTAAAAACACCTTTATAATTGAAATGGGGCAATTTTTGACGAAGATATGGCCATTTATTTCAAGGTAGACCCTATTTAATGCTTTCCATATATTTTCTGTTAATCGAAGAATATCTCTTAATATCTTTCTTAGATGAGTCGGAAGTCAAATTATTTTAATGCAGTTTTGTTTCAAAGATCGAGTGAATTCTAAAAACACCTTTATAATTGAAATGGGGCAATTTTAGACGAAGATATGGCCATTTATTTCAAGATAGATCCTATTTAATGCTTTCCATATATTTTCTATTTATCGAAGAATATCCCTTAATATCTTACTTAGATGAGTCGGAAGTCAAATTATTTTAATGCAGTTTTGTTCCAAAGATCAAGTGAATTCTAAAAACACCTTTATAATTGAAATAGGGCAATTTTAGACGAAGATATGGCCATTTATTTCAAGGTAGACCCTATTTAATGCTTTCCATATATTTTCTGTTAATCGAAGAATATCCCTTAATATCTTTCTTAGATGAGTCGGAAGTCAAATTATTTTAATGCAGTTTTGTTCCAAAGATCAAGTGAATTCTAAAAACACCTTTATAATTGAAATGGGGCAATTTTTTACGAAGATATGGCCATTTATTTCAAGGTTGACCCTATTTAATGTTTGGCTTATATTTTCTATTAATCGAAGAATATCCCTTAATATCTTTCTTAGATGAGTCGGAAGTCAAATTATTTTAATGCAGTTTTGTTTCAAAGATCAAGTGAATTCTAAAAACGCCTTTATAATTGAAATGGGGCAATTTTAGACGAAGACATGGCCATTTATTTCAAGGTTGACCCTATTTAATGTTTGGCTTATATTTTCTATTAATCGAAGAATATCTCTTAATATCTTTCTTAGATGAGTCGGAAGTCAAATTATTTTAATGCAGTTTTGTTGCAAAGATCGATTGAATTCTAAAAACACCTTTATAATTGAAATGGGGCAATTTTTGACGAAGATATGGCCATTTATTTCAAGGTAGACCCTATTTAATGCTTTCCATATATTTTATATTTATCGAAGAATATCCCTTAATATCTTACTTAGATGAGTCGGAAGTCAAATTATTTTAATGCAGTTTTGTTCCAAAGATCGAGTGAATTCTAACAACACCTTTATACTTGAAGTGGGGCAATTTTTGACGAAGATATGGCCATTTATTTCAAGGTAGACCCTATTTAATGCTTTCCATATATTTTCTATTAATCAATAATATCCCTTAATATCTTTCATAGATGAGTCGGAAGTCAAATTATTTTAATGCAGTTTTGTTCCAAAGAATTCTAAAAACACCTTTATAATTGAAATGGGGCAATTTTTTACGAAGATATGGCCATTTATTTCAAGGTTGACCCTATTTAATGTTTGGCTTATATTTTCTATTAATCGAAGAATATCCCTTAATATCTTTCTTAGATGAGTCGGAAGTCAAATTATTTTAATGCAGTTTTGTTTCAAAGATCAAGTGAATTCTAAAAACGCCTTTATAATTGAAATGGGGCAATTTTAGACGAAGACATGGCCATTTATTTCAAGGTAGAGCCTATTTAATGCTTTCCATATATTTTCTATTTATCGAAGAATATCCCTTAATATCTTTCTTAGATGAGTCGGAAGTCAAATTATTTTAATGCAGTTTTGTTCCAAAGATCGATTGAATTCTAAAAACACCTTTATAATTGAAATGGGGCAATTTTTGACGAAGATATGGCCATTTATTTCAAGGTAGAGCCTATTTAATGCTTTCCATATATTTTCTATTTATTGAAGAATATCCCTTAATATCTTTCTTAGATGAGTCGGAAGTCAAATTATTTTAATGCAGTTTTGTTCCAAAGATAAAGAAATGGAGCAATTTTTGACGAAGATATGGCCATTTATTTCAAGGTAGACCCTATTTAATGCTTTCCATATATTTTCTATTTATCGAAGAATATCCCTTAATATCTTTCTTAGATGAGTCGGAAGTCAAGTTATTTTAATGCAGTTTTGTTCCAAAGATCGAGTGAATTCTAAAAACACCTTTATAATTGAAATGGGGCAATTTTTGACGAAGATATGGCCATTTATTTCAAGGTAGACCCTATTTAATGCTTTCCATATATGTTCTGTTAATCAACAATATCCCTTAATATCTTTCTTAAATTTTGTTCCAAAGATTGAGTGAATTCTAAAAACACCTTTATATTTGAAATGGGGCAATTTGAGACAAAGATATGGCCTTTTATTTCAAGATTGACCCTATTTAATGTTTGGCTTATATTTTCTATTAATCGAAGAATATCTCTTAATATCTTTCTTAGATGAGTCGGCAGTCAAATTATTTTAATGCAGTTTTGTTCCAAAGATCGAGTGAATTCTAAAAACACCTTTATAATTGAAATGGGGCAATTTTTGACGAAGATATGGCCATTTATTTCAAGGTAGACCCTATTTAATGCTTTCCATATATTTTCTATTTATCGAAGAATATCCCTTAATATCTTTCTTAGATGAGTCGGAAGTCAAATTATTTTAATGCAGTTTTGTTCCAAAGATCAAGTGAATTCTAAAAACACCTTTATAATTGAAATGTGGTAATTTTTGACGAAGATATGGCCATTTATTTCAAGGTAGACCCTATTTAATGCTTTCCATATATTTTCTATTAATCGAAGAATATCCCTTAATATCTTTCTTAGATGAGTCGGAAGTCAAATTATTTTAATGCAGTTTTGTTCCAAAGATCGAGTGAATTCTAAAAACACCTTTATAATTGAAATGGGGCAATTTGAGACGAAGATATGGCCATTTATTTCAAGGTTGCCCCTATTTAATGCTTTGCCTTATATTTTCTATTAATCGAAGAATATCCCTTAATATCTTTCTTAGATGAGTCGGAAGTCAAATTATTTTAATGCAGTTTTGTTCCAAAGATCAAGTGAATTCTCAAAAAACACCTTTATAATTGAAATGGGGCAATTTTTGACGAAGATATGGCCATTTATTTCAAGGTAGACCCTATTTAATGCTTTCCATATATTTTCTATTATTCGAAGAATATCCCTTAATATCTTTCTTAGATGAGTCGGAAGTCAAATTATTTTAATGCAGTTTTGTTCCAAAGATTGAGTGAATTCTAAAAACACCTTTATAATTGAAATGGGGCAATTTGAGACAAAGATATGGCCATTTATTTCAAGGTAGACCCTATTTAATGTTTGCCTTATATTTTCTATTAATCGAAGAATATCTCTTAATATCTTTCTTAGATGAGTCGGAAGTCAAATTATTTTAATGCAGTTTTGTTTCAAAGATCGAGTGAATTCTAAAAACACCTTTATAATTAAAATGAGGCAATTTTTGACGAAGATATGGCCATTTATTTCAAGGTAGACCCTATTTAATGCTTTCCATATATTTTCTGTTAATCGAACAATATCCCTTAATATCTTTCTTAGATGAGTCGGAAGTCAAATTATTTTAATGCAGTTTTGTTCCAAAGATTGAGTGAATTCTAAAAACACCTTTATAATTGAAATGAGGCAATTTGAGACAAAGATATGGCCATTTATTTCAAGGTTGACCCTATTTAATGTTTGCCTTATATTTTCTATTAATCGATGAATATCTCTTAATATCTTTCTTAGATGAGTCGGAAGTCAAATTATTTTAATGCAGTTTTGTTCCAAAGATCGAGTGAATTCTAAAAACACCTTTATAATTGAAATGAGGCAATTTTTGACGAAGATATGGCCATTTATTTCAAGGTAGACCCTATTTAAGGCTTTCCATATATTTTCTGTTAATCAACAATATCCCTTAATATCTTTCTTAGATGAGTCGGAAGTCAAATTATTTTAATGCAGTTTTGTTCCAAAGATCGAGCGAATTTTAAAAACTTTTTATACTTGAAGTGGGGCAATTTTTGACGAAGATATGGCCATTTA
The DNA here is from genome assembly GCF_018153295.1 of Drosophila grimshawi. NCBI lineage: Eukaryota > Metazoa > Arthropoda > Insecta > Diptera > Drosophilidae > Drosophila > Drosophila grimshawi. Next base: position 40,244 of record NW_025062604.1, on the reverse strand, counting down.
TTTCAAGGTAGACCCTATTTAATGCTTTCCATATATGTTCTGTTAATCAAAAATATCCCTTAATATCTTTCTTAGATGAGTCGGAAGTCAAATTATTTTAATGCAGTTTTGTTCCAAAGATCGAGCGAATTTTAAAAACTTTTTATACTTGAAGTGGGGCAATTTTTGACGAAGATATGGCCATTTAATTCAAGGTAGACCCTATTTAATGCTTTCCATATATTTTCTGTTAATCAACAATATCCCTTAATATCTTTCTTAGATGAGTCGGAGGTCAAATTATTTTAATGCAGTTTTGTTCCAAAGATCGATTGAATTCTAAAAACACCTTTATACTTGAAATGGGGCAATTTTTGACGAAGATATGGCCATTTATTTCAAGGTAGACCCTATTTAATGCTTTCCATATATTTTCTATTTATCGAAGAATATCCCTTAATATCTTTCTTAGATGAGTCGGAAGTCAATTAATTTGAATGCAGTTTTGTTCCAAAGATCGAGTGAATTCTAAAAACACCTTTATACTTGCAGTGGGGCAATTTTTGACGAAGATATGGCCATTTATTTCAAGGTAGACCCTATTTAATGCTTTCCATATATTTTCTGTTAATCAACAATATCCCTTAATATCTTTCTTAGATGAGTCGGAGGTCAAATTATTTTAATGCAGTTTTGTTCCAAAGATCGATTGAATTCTAAAAACACCTTTTTACTTGAAATGGGGCAATTTTTGACGAAGATATGGCCATTTATTTCAAGGTAGACCCTATTTAATGCTTTCCATATATTTTCTGTTAATCAACAATATCCCTTAATATCTTTCTTAGATGAGTCGGAAGTCAATTTATTTTAATGCAGTTTTGTTCCAAAGATCGAGTGAATTCTAAAAACACCTTTATACTTGAAATGGGGCAATTTTTGACGAAGATATGGCCATTTATTTCAAGGTAGACCCTATTTAATGCTTTCCATATATTTTCTATTTATCGAAGAATATCCCTTAATATCTTTCTTAGATGAGTCGGAAGTCAAATTATTTTAATGCAGTTTTGTTCCAAAGATTTAGCGAATTCTAAAAACACCTTTATAATTGAAATGGGGCAATTTTTGACGAAGATATGGCCATTTATTTCAAGGTAGAGGCTATTTAATGCTTTCCATATATTTTCTATTTATCGAAGAATATCCCTTAATATTTTTCTTAGATGAGTCGGAAGTCAATTAATTTTAATGCAGTTTTGTTCCAAAGATCGAGTGAATTCTAAAAACACCTTTATACTTGAAATGGGGCAATTTTTGACGAAGATATGGCCATTTATTTCAAGGTAGAGCCTATTTAATGCTTTCCATATATTTTCTATTTATCGAAGAATATCCCTTAATATCTTTCTTAGATGAGTCGGAAGTCAAATTATTTTAATGCAGTTTTGTTCCAAAGATTTAGCGAATTCTAAAAACACCTTTTTAATTGAAATGGGGCAATTTTTGACGAAGATATGGCCATTTATTTCAAGGTAGACCCTATTTAATGCTTTCCATATATTTTCTGTTAATCAACAATATCCCTTAATATCTTTCTTAGATGAGTCGGAAGTCAAATTATTTTAATGCAGTTTTGTTGCAAAGATCAATTGAATTCTAAAAACACCTTTATAATTGAAATGGGGCAATTTTTGACGAAGATATGGCCATTTATTTCAAGGTAGACCCTATTTAATGCTTTCCATATATTTTCTATTTATCGAAGAATATCCCTTAATATCTTTCTTAGATGAGTCGGAAGTCAACTAATTTAAATGCAGTTTTGTTCCAAAGATCGAGTGAATTCTAAAAACACCTTTATACTTGAAATGGGGCAATTTTTGACGAAGATATGGCCATTTATTTCAAGGTAGACCCTATTTAATGCTTTCCATATATTTTCTATTTATCGAAGAATATCCCTTAATATCTTTCTTAGATGAGTCGGAAGTCAAATTATTTTAATGCAGTTTTGTTCCAAAGATCAAGTGAATTTTAAAAACACCTTTATAATTGAAATGGGGCAATTTTTGACGAAGATATGGCCATTTATTTCAAGGTAGACCGGATTTAATGCTTTCCATATATTTTCTATTTATCGAAGAATATCCCTTATATCTTACTTAGATGAGTCGGAAGTCAAATTATTTTAATGCAGTTTTGTTCCAAAGATCAAGCGAATTCTAAAAACACCTTTATAATTGAAATGGGGCAATTTTTGACGAAGATATGGCCATTTATTTCAAGGTAGACCCTATTTAATGCTTTCCATATATTTTCTATTTATCGAAGAATATCCCTTAATATCTTTCTTAGATGAGTCGGAAGTCAAATTATTTTAATGCAGTTTTGTTCCAAAGATCGAGTGAATTCTAAAAACACCTTTATAATTGAAATGGGGCAATTTGAGACAAAGATATGGCCATTTATTTCAAGGTAGACCCTATTTAATGCTTTCCATATATTTTCTGTTAATCAAGAATATCCCTTAATATCTTTCTTAGATGAGTCGGAAGTCAAATTATTTGAATGCAGTTTTGTTCCAAAGATCGATTGAATTCTAAAAATACCTTTATAATTGAAATGGGGCAATTTTTGACGAAGATATGGCCATTTATTTCAAGGTAGACCCTATTTAATGCTTTCCTTATATTTTATATTTATCGAAGAATATCCCTTAATATCTTTCTTAGATGAGTCGGAACGTCAAATTATTTTAATGCAGTTTTGTTCCAAAGATTTAGCGAATTCTAAAAACACCTTTATAATTGAAATGAAGCATTTTTTGACGAAGATATGGCCATTTATTTCAAGGTAAAGGCTATTTAATGCTTTCCATATATTTTCTATTTATCGAAGAATATCCCTTAATATTTTTCTTAGATGAGTCGGAAGTCAATTAATTTTAATGCAGTTTTGTTCCAAAGATCGAGTGAATTCTAAAAACACCTTTATACTTGAAATGGGGCAATTTTTGACGAAGATATGGCCATTTATTTCAAGGTAGAGGCTATTTAATGCTTTCCATATATTTTCTATTTATCGAAGAATATCCCTTAATATCTTTCTTAGATGAGTCGAAAGTCAAATTATTTTAATGCAGTTTTGTTCCAAAGATTTAGCGAATTCTAAAAACACCTTTATAATTGAAATGAAGCATTTTTTGACGAAGATATGGCCATTTATTTCAAGGTAGACCCTATTTAATGCTTTCCATATATTTTCTGTTAATCAACAATATCCCTTAATATCTTTCTTAGATGAGTCGGAAGTCAAATTATTTTAATGCAGTTTTGTTGCAAAGATCAATTGAATTCTAAAAACACCTTTATAATTGAAATGGGGCAATTTTAGACGAAGATATGGCCATTTATTTCAAGGTAGACCCTATTTAATGCTTTCCATATATTTTTTATTTATCGAAGAATATCCCTTAATATCTTTCTTAGATGAGTCGGAAGTCAACTAATTTAAATGCAGTTTTGTTCCAAAGATCGAGTGAATTCTAAAAACACCTTTATACTTGAAGTGGGGCAATTTTTGACGAAGATATGGCCATTTATTTCAAGGAAGACCCTATTTAATGCTTTCCATATATTTTCTATTTATCGAAGAATATCCCTTAATATCTTTCTTAGATGAGTCAGAAGTCAAATTATTTTAATGCAGTTTCGTTTCAAAGATCAAGTGAATTCTCAAAAAACACCTTTATAATTGAAATGGGGCAATTTTTGACGAAGATATGGCCATTTATTTCAAGGTAGACCCTATTTAATGCTTTCCATATATTTTCTGTTAATCAAGAATATCCCTTAATATTTTTCGTAGATGAGTCGGAAGTCAAATTATTTTAATGCAGTTTTGTTCCAAAGATCGAGTGAATTCTAAAAACACCTTTTATAATGAAATGGGCAATTTTGGACGAAGATATGGCCATTTATTTCAAGGTAGACCCTATTTAATGCTTTCCATATATTTTCTATTTATCGAAGAATATCCCTTAATATCTTTCTTAGATGAGTCGGAAGTCAAATTATTTTAATGCAGTTTTGTTCCAAAGATCAAGTGAATTCTAAAAACACCTTTATAATTGAAATGGACCAATTTGAGACAAGGATATGGCCATTTATTTCAAGGTAGACCCTATTTAATGCTTTCCATATATTTTCTGTTAATCAAGAATATCCCTTAATATTTTTCGTAGATGAGTCGGAAGTCAAATTAATTGAATGCAGTTTTGTTCCAAAGATCGATTGAATTCTAAAAATACCTTTATAATTGAAATGGGGCAATTTTTGACGAAGATATGGCCATTTATTTCAAGGTAGACCCTATTTAATGCTTTCCTTATATTTTATATTTATCGAAGAATATCCCTTAATATCTTTCTTAGATGATTTGGAAGTCAAATTATTTGAATGCAGTTTTGTTCCAAAGATTGAGTGAATTCTAAAAACACCTTTATAATTGAAATGGGGCAATTTTTGACGAAGATATGGCCATTTATTTCAAGGTAGACCCTATTTAATGCTTTCCATATATTTTCTATTATTCGAAGAATATCCCTTAATATCTTTCTTAGATGAGTCGGAAGTTAAATTATTTTAATGCAGTTTTGTTCCAAAGATCAAGTGAATTCTAAAAACACCTTTATAATTGAAATGGGGCAATTTGAGACAAAGATATGGCCATTTATTTCAAGGTAGACCCTATTTAATGTTTGCCTTATAATTTCAATTAATCGAAGAATATCTCTTCATCTCTTTCTTAGATGAGTCGGAAGTCAAACTATTTTAATGCAGTTTTGTTCCAAAGATCGAGTGAATTCTAAAAACACCTTTATAATTGAAATGAGGCAATTTTTGACGAAGATATGGCCATTTATTTCAAGGTAGACCCTATTTAATGCTTTCCATATATTTTCTGTTAAACAACAATATCCCTTAATATCTTTCTTAGATGAGTCGGAAGTCAAATTATTTTAATGCAGTTTTGTTGCAAAGATCGATTGAATTCTAAAAACACCTTTATAATTGAAATGGGGCAATTTTTGACGAAGATATGGCCATTTATTTCAAGGTAGACCCTATTTAATGCTTTCCATATATTTTCTATTTATCGAAGAATATCCCTTAATATCTTACTTAGATGAGTCGGAAGTCAACTAATTTAAATGCAGTTTTGTTCCAAAGATCGAGTGAATTCTAAAAACACCTTTATACTTGCAGTGGGGCAATTTTTGACGAAGATATGGCTATTTAATTCAAGGTAGACCCTATTCAATGCTTTCCATATATTTTCTGTTAATCAACAATATCCCTTAATATCTTTCTTAGATGAGTCGGAGGTCAAATTATTTTAATGCAGTTTTTTCCAAAGATCGATTGAATTCTAAAAACACCTTTATACTTGAAATGGGGCAATTTTTGACGAAGATATGGCCATTTATTTCAAGGTAGAGGCTATTTAATGCTTTCCATATATTTTCTATTTATCGAAGAATATCCCTTAATATCTTTCTTAGATGAGTCGGAAGTCAATTAATTTTAATGCAGTTTTGTTCCAAAGATCGAGTGAATTCTAAAAACACCTTTATACTTGAAATGGGGCAATTTTTGACGAAGATATGGCCATTTATTTCAAGGTTGACCCTATTTAATGTTTGGCTTATATTTTCTATTAATCGAAGAATATCCCTTAATATCTTTCTTAGATGAGTCGGAAGTCAACTAATTTAAATGCAGTTTTGTTTCAAAGATCAAGTGAATTCTAAAAACGCCTTTATAATTGAAATGGGGCAATTTTAGACGAAGACATGGCCATTTATTTCAAGGTAGAGCCTATTTAATGCTTTCCATATATTTTCTATTTATCGAAGAATATCCCTTAATATCTTTCTTAGATGAGTCGGAAGTCAAATTACTTTAATGCAGTTTTGTTCCAAAGATCGAGTGAATTCTAAAAACACCTTTATACTTGAAATGGGGCAATTTTTGACGAAGATATGGCCATTTATTTCAAGGTTGACCCTATTTAATGCTTTCCATATATTTTCTGTTAATCAACAATATCCCTTAATATCTTTTTTAGATGAGTCGGAAGTCAAATTATTTTATTGCAGTTTTGTTCCAAAGATTGAGTGAATTTTAAAAACATCTTTATAATTGAAATGGGCCAATTTGAGACAAAGATATTGCCATTTATTTCAAGATTGCCCCTATTTAATGTTTGCCTTATATTTTCTATTAATCGAAGAATATCTCTTAATATCTTTCTTAGATGAGTCGGAAGTCAAATTATTTTAATGCAGTTTTGTTCCAAAGATCAAGTGAATTCTCAAAAAACACCTTTATAATTGAAATGGGGCAATTTTTGACGAAGATATGGCCATTTATTTCAAGGTAGACCCTATTTAATGCTTTCCATATATTTTCTATTATTCGAAGAATATCCCTTAATATCTTTCTTAGATGAGTCGGAAGTCAAATTATTTTAATGCAGTTTTGTTCCAAAGATTGAGTGAATTCTAAAAACACCTTTATAATTGAAATGGGGCAATTTGAGACAAAGATATGGCCATTTATTTCAAGGTAGACCCTATTTAATGTTTGCCTTATATTTTCTATTAATCGAAGAATATCTCTTAATATCTTTCTTAGATGAGTCGGAAGTCAAATTATTTTAATGCAGTTTTGTTCCAAAGATCGAGTGAATTCTAAAAACACCTTTATAATTAAAATGAGGCAATTTTTGACGAAGATATGGCCATTTATTTCAAGGTAGACCCTATTTAATGCTTTCCATATATTTTCTGTTAATCAACAATATCCCTTAATATCTTTCTTAGATGAGTCGGAAGTCAAATTATTTTAATGATGTTTTGTTCCAAAGATTGAGTGAATTCTAAAAACACCTTTATAATTGAAATGGGGCAATTTGAGACAAAGATATGGCCATTTATTTCAAGGTTGACCCTATTTAATGTTTGCCTTATATTTTCTATTAATCGAAGAATATCTCTTAATATCTTTCTTAGATGAGTCGGAAGTCAAATTATTTTAATGCAGTTTTATTCCAAAGATCAAGTGAATTCTAAAAACACCTTTATAATTGAAATGAGGCAATTTTTGACGAAGATATGGCCATTTATTTCAAGGTAGACCCTATTTAATGCTTTCCATATATTTTCTGTTAATCAACAATATCCCTTAATATCTTTCTTAGATGAGTCGGAAGTCAAATTATTTTAATGCAGTTTTGTTCCAAAGATCGAGCGAATTTTAAAAACTTTTTTATACTTGAAGTGGGGCAATTTTTGACGAAGATATGGCCATTTATTTCAAGGTAGACCCTATTTAATGCTTTCCATATATGTTCTGTTAATCAACAATATCCCTTAATATCTTTCTTAGATGAGTCGGAAGTCAAATTATTTTAATGCAGTTTTGTTTCAAAGATCGAGCGAATTTTAAAAACTTTTTTATACTTGAAGTGGGGCAATTTTTGACGAAGATATGGCCATTTAATTCAAGGTAGACCCTATTTAATGCTTTCCATATATTTTCTGTTAATCAACAATATCCCTTAATATCTTTCTTAGATGAGTCGGAAGTCAAATTATTTTAATGCAGTTTTGTTGCAAAGATCGATTGAATTCTAAAAACACCTTTATAATTGAAATGTGGCAATTTTTGACGAAGATATGGCCATTTATTTCAAGGTAGACCCTATTTAATGCTTTCCATATATTTTCTATTTATCGAAGAATATCCCTTAATATCTTTCTTAGATGAGTCGGAAGTCAACTAATTTAAATGCAGTTTTGTTCCAAAGATCGAGTGAATTCTAAAAACACCTTTATACTTGAAGTGGGGCAATTTTTGACGAAGATATGGCCATTTATTTCAAGGAAGACCCTATTTAATGCTTTCCATATATTTTCTATTTATCGAAGAATATCCCTTAATATCTTTTTTAGATGAGTCGGAAGTCAAATTATTTTAATGCAGTTTCGTTTCAAAGATCAAGTGAATTCTCAAAAAACACCTTTATAATTGAAATGGGGCAATTTTTGACGAAGATATGGCCATTTATTTCAAGGTAGACCCTATTTAATGCTTTCCATATATTTTCTATTTATCGAAGAATATCCCTTAATATCTTACTTAGATGAGTCGGAAGTCAAATTATTTTAATGCAGTTTTGTTCCAAAGATCGAGTGAATTCTAAAAACACCTTTATAATTGAAATGGGGCAATTTTGGACGAAGATATGGCCATTTATTTCAAGGTAGACCCTATTTAATGCTTTCCATATATTTTGTATTTATCGAAGAATATCCCTTAATATCTTTCTTAGATGAGTCGGAAGTCAAATTATTTTAATGCAGTTTTGTTCCAAAGATCAAGTGAATTCTAAAAACACCTTTATAATTGAAATGGACCAATTTGAGACAAGGATATGGCCATTTATTTCAAGGTAGACCCTATTTAATGCTTTCCATATATTTTCTGTTAATCAAGAATATCCCTTAATATCTTTCGTAGATGAGTCGGAAGTCAAATTATTTTAATGCAGTTTTGTTCCAAAGATCGATTGAATTCTAAAAATACCTTTATAATTGAAATGGGGCAATTTTTGACGAAGATATGGCCATTTATTTCAAGGTAGACCCTATTTAATGCTTTCCTTATATTTTATATTTATCGAAGAATATCCCTTAATATCTTTCTTAGATGAGTCGGAAGTCAAATTATTTGAATGCAGTTTTTTCCAAAGATTGAGTGAATTCTAAAAACACCTTTATAATTGAAATGGGGCAATTTTGGACAAAGATATGGCCATTTATTTCAAGGTAGACCCTATTTAATGCTTTCCATATATTTTCTATTTATCGAAGAATATCCCTTAATATCTTTCTTAGATGAGTCGGAAGTCAAATTATTTTAATGCAGTTTTGTTCCAAAGATCAAGTGAATTCTAAAAACACCTTTATAATTGAAATGGACCAATTTGAGACAAGGATATGGCCATTTATTTCAAGGTAGACCCTATTTAATGCTTTCCATATATTTTCTGTTAATCAAGAATATCCCTTAATATCTTTCGTAGATGAGTCGGAAGTCAAATTAATTGAATGCAGTTTTGTTCCAAAGATCGATTGAATTCTAAAAATACCTTTATAATTGAAATGGGGCAATTTTTGACGAAGATATGGCCATTTATTTCAAGGTAGACCCTATTTAATGCTTTCCTTATATTTTATATTTATCGAAGAATATCCCTTAATATCTTTCTTAGATGAGTCGGAAGTCAAATTATTTGAATGCAGTTTTGTTCCAAAGATTGAGTGAATTCTAAAAACACCTTTATAATTGAAATGGGGCAATTTGAGACAAAGATATGGCCATTTATTTCAAGGTTGACCCCATTTAATGTTTGCCTTATAATTTCTATTAATCGAAGAATATCTCTTCATATCTTTCTTAGATGAGTCGGAAGTCAAATTATTTTAATGCAGTTTTGTTCCATAGATCGAGTGAATTCTAAAAACACCTTTATAATTGAAATGGGGCAATTTTTGACGAAGATATGGCCATTTATTTCAAGGTAGACCCTATTTAATGCTTTCCATATATTTTCTGTTAATCAACAATATCCCTTAATATCTTTCTTAGATAAGTCGGAAGTCAAATTATTTTAATGCAGTTTTGTTCCCAAGACTGAGCGAATTCAAAAAACACCTTTATATTTGAAATGGAGCAATTTGAGACAAAGATATGGCCATTTATTTCAAGGTTGACCCTATTTAATGTTTGCCTTATATTCTCTATTAATCGAAGAATATCTCTTAATATCTTTCTTAGATGAGTCGAAAGTCAAATTATTTTAATTCAGTTTTATTCCAAAGATCGATTGAATTCTAAAACCAACTTTATACTTGAAATGGGGAAATTTTTTACGAAGATATGGCCATTTATTTCAAGGTAGACTCTATTTAATGCTTTCCATATATTTTCTATTTATCGAAGAATATCCCTTAATATCTTTCTTAGATGAGTCGGAAGTCAATTAATTTTAATGCAGTTTTGTTCCAAAGATCGAGTGAATTCTAAGAACACCTTTATACTTGAAATGGGGCAATTTGAGACGAAGATATGGCCATTTATTTCAAGGTAGACCCTATTTAATGCTTTCCATATATTTTCTGTTAATCAACAATATCCCTTAATATCTTTCTTAGATGAGTCGGAAGTCAAATTATTTTAATGCAGTTTTGTTCCAAAGATCGAGCGAATTTTAAAAACTTTTTTATACTTGAAGTGGGGCAATTTTTGACGAAGATATGGCCATTTATTTCAAGGTAGACCCTATTTAATGCTTTCCATATATTTTCTGTTAATCAAGAATATCCCTTAATATCTTTCTTAGATGAGTGGGAAGTCAATTTATTTTAATGCAGTTTCGTTCCAAAGATCGATTGAATTCTAAAAACACCTTTATAATTGAAATGGGGCAATTTTTGACGAAGATATGGCCATTTATTTCAAGGTAGAGGCTATTTAATGCTTTCCATATATTTTCTATTTATCGAAGAATATCCCTTAATATCTTTCTTAGATGAGTCGAAAGTCAATTAATTTTAATGCAGTTTTGTTCCAAAGATCGAGTGAATTCTAAAAACACCTTTATACTTGAAATGGGGCAATTTTTGACGAAGATATGGCCATTTATTTCAAGGTTGACCCTATTTAATGTTTGGCTTATATTTTCTATTAATCGAAGAATATCCCTTAATATCTTTCTTAGATGAGTCGGAAGTCAAATTATTTTAATGCAGTTTTGTTTCAAAGATCAAGTGAATTCTAAAAACGCCTTTATAATTGAAATGGGGCAATTTTAGACGAAGACATGGCCATTTATTTCAAGGTAGAGCGTATTTAATGCTTTCCATATATTTTCTATTTATCGAAGAATATGCCTTAATATCTTTCTTAGATGAGTCGGAAGTCAAATTATTTTAATGCAGTTTTGTTCCAAAGATCGATTGAATTCTAAAAACACCTTTATAATTGAAATGGGGCAATTTTTGACGAAGATATGGCCATTTATTTCAAGGTAGACCCTATTTAAATGCTTTCCATATATTTTCTATTATTCGAAGAATATCCCTTAATATCTTTCTTAGATGAGTCGGAAGTTAAATTATTTTAATGCAGTTTTGTTCCAAAGATCAAGTGAATTCTAAAAACACCTTTATAATTGAAATGGGGCAATTTGAGACAAAGATATGGCCATTTATTTCAAGGTTGACCCCATTTAATGTTTGCCTTATAATTTCTATTAATCGAAGAATATCTCTTCATCTCTTTCTTAGATGAGTCGGAAGTCAAACTATTTTAATGCAGTTTTGTTCCATAGATCGAGTGAATTCTAAAAACACCTTTATAATTGAAATGAGGCAATTTTTGACGAAGATATGGCCATTTATTTCAAGGTAGACCCTATTTAATGCTTTCCATATATTTTCTGTTAATCAACAATATCCCTTAATATCTTTCTTAGATGAGTCGGAAGTCAAATTATTTTAATGCAGTTTTGTTGCAAAGATCGATTGAATTCTAAAAACACCTTTATAATTGAAATGGGGCAATTTTTGACGAAGATATGGCCATTTATTTCAAGGTAGACCCTATTTAATGCTTTCCATATATTTTCTATTTATCGAAGAATATCCCTTAATATCTTTCTTAGATGAGTCGGAAGTCAACTAATTTAAATGCAGTTTTGTTCCAAAGATCGAGTGAATTCTAAAAACACCTTTATACTTGAAGTGGGGCAATTTTTGACGAAGATATGGCCATTTATTTCAAGGTAGGCCCTATTTAATGCTTTCCATATATTTTCTATTTATCGAAGAATATCCCTTAATATCTTTCTTAGATGAGTCGGAAGTCAAATTATTTTAATGCAGTTTCGTTTCAAAGATCAAGTGAATTCTCAAAAAACACCTTTATAATTGAAATGGGGCAATTTTTGACGAAGATATGGCCATTTATTTCAAGGTAGACCCTATTTAATGCTTTCCATATATTTTCTATTTATCGAAGAATATCCCTTAATATCTTACTTAGATGAGTCGGAAGTCAAATTATTTTAATGCAGTTTTGTTCCAAAGATCGAGTGAATTCTAAAAACACCTTTATAATTGAAATGGGGCAATTTTGGACGAAGATATGGCCATTTATTTCAAGGTAGACCCTATTTAATGCTTTCCATATATTTTCTATTATTCGAAGAATATCCCTTAATATCTTTCTTAGATGAGTCGGAAGTCAAATTATTTTAATGCAGTTTTGTTCCAAAGATCAAGTGAATTCTAAAAACACCTTTATAATTGAAATGGACCAATTTGAGACAAGGATATGGCCATTTATTTCAAGGTAGACCCTATTTAATGCTTTCCATATATTTTCTGTTAATCAAGAATATCCCTTAATATTTTTCGTAGATGAGTCGGAAGTCAAATTATTTTAATGCAGTTTTGTTCCAAAGATCGAGTGAATTCTAAAAACACCTTTATACTTGAAATGGGGCAATTTTTGACGAAGATATGGCCATTTATTTCAAGGTAGACCCTATTTAATGTTTGGCTTATATTTTCTATTAATCGAAGAATATCCCTTAATATCTTTCTTAGATGAGTCGGAAGTCAAATTATTTTAATGCAGTTTTGTTCCAAAGATCAAGTGAATTCTAAAAACACCTTTATAATTGAAATGGACCAATTTGAGACAAGGATATGGCCATTTATTTCAAGGTAGACCCTATTTAATGCTTTCCATATATTTTCTGTTAATCAAGAATATCCCTTAATATTTTTCGTAGATGAGTCGGAAGTCAAATTAATTGAATGCAGTTTTGTTCCAAAGATCGATTGAATTCTAAAAATACCTTTATAATTGAAATGGGGCAATTTTTGACGAAGATATGGCCATTTATTTCAAGGTAGACCCTATTTAATGCTTTCCTTATATTTTATATTTATCGAAGAATATCCCTTAATATCTTTCTTAGATGAGTCGGAAGTCAAATTATTTGAATGCAGTTTTGTTCCAAAGATTGAGTGAATTCTAAAAACACATTTGTAATTGAAATGAGGCAATTTTTGACGAAGATATGGCCATTTATTTCAAGGTAGACCCTATTTAATGCTTTCCATATATTTTCTATTATTCGAAGAATATCCCTTAATATCTTTCTTAGATGAGTCGGAAGTTAAATTATTTTAATGCAGTTTTGTTCCAAAGATCAAGTGAATTCTAAAAACACCTTTATAATTGAAATGGGGCAATTTGAGACAAAGATATGGCCATTTATTTCAAGGTTGACCCTATTTAATGTTTGCCTTATATTTTCTATTAATCGAAGAATATCTCTTAATATCTTTCTTAGATGAGTCGAAAGTCAAATTATTTTAATTCAGTTTTATTCCAAAGATCGATTGAATTCTAAAAACAACTTTATACTTGAAATGGGGAAATTTTTTACGAAGATATGGCCATCTATTTCAAGGTAGACTCTATTTAATGCTTTCCATATATTTTCTATTTATCGAAGAATATCCCTTAATTTCTTTCTTAGATGAGTCGGAAGTCAAATTATTTTAATGCAGTTTTGTTCCAAAGATTGAGTGAATTCTAAAAACACCTTTATAATTGAAATGGGGCAATTTTTGACGAAGATATGGCCATTTATTTCAAGGTAGACCCTATTTAATGCTTTCCATATATTTTCTGTTAATCAACAATATCCCTTAATATCTTTCTTAGATGAGTCGGAAGTCAAATTATTTTAATGCAGTTTTGTTCCAAAGATCGAGCGAATTTTAAAAACTTTTTTTATACTTGAAGTGGGGCAATTTTTGACGAAGATATGGCCATTTAATTCAAGGTAGACCCTATTCAATGCTTTCCATATATTTTCTGTTAATCAACAATATCCCTCAATATCTTTCTTAGATGAGTCGGAGGTCAAATTATTTTAATGCAGTTTTGTTCCAAAGATCAAGTGAATTCTAAAAACACCTTTATACTTGAAATGGGGCAATTTTTGACGAAGATATGGCCATTTATTTCAAGGTAGAGGCTATTTAATGCTTTCCATATATTTTCTATTTATCGAAGAATATCCCTTAATATCTTTCTTAGATGAGTCGGAAGTCAATTAATTTTAATGCAGTTTTGTTCCAAAGATCGAGTGAATTCTAAAAACACCTTTATACTTGAAATGGGGCAATTTTTGACGAAGATATGGCCATTTATTTCAAGGTTGACCCTATTTAATGTTTGGCTTATATTTTCTATTAATCGAAGAATATCCCTTAATATCTTTCTTAGATGAGTCGGAAGTCAAATTATTTTAATGCAGTTTTGTTTCAAAGATCAAGCGAATTCTTAAAACGCCTTTATAATTGAAATGGGGCAATTTTAGACGAAGACATGGCCATTTATTTCAAGGTAGAGCCTATTTAATGCTTTCCATATATTTTCTATTTATCGAAGAATATCCCTTAATATCTTTCTTAGATGAGTCGGAAGTCAAATTATTTTAATGCAGTTTTGTTCCAAAGATCGATTGAATTCTAAAAACACCTTTATAATTGAAATGGGGCAATTTTTAACGAAGATATGGCCATTTATTTCAAGGTAGAGCCTATTAAATGCTTTCCATATATTTTCTATTTATCGAAGAATATCCCTTAATATCTTTCTTAGATGAGTCGGAAGTCAAATTATTTTAATGCAGTTTTGTTCCAAAGATGAAATGGAGCAATTTTTGACGAAGATATGGCCATTTATTTCAAGGTAGACCCTATTTAATGCTTTCCATATATTTTCTATTTATCGAAGAATATCCCTTAACATCTTTCTTAGATGAGTCGGAAGTCAAGTTATTTTAATGCAGTTTTGTTGCAAAGATCGATTGAATTCTAAAAACACCTTTATAATTGAAATGGGGCAATTTTTGACGAAGATATGGCCATTTATTTCAAGGTAGACCCTATTTAATGCTTTCCATATATTTTCTGTTAATCAACAATATCCCTTAATATCTTTCTTAATTTGTTCCAAAGATTGAGTGAATTCTAAAAACACCTTTATAATTGAAATGGGGCAATTTGAGACAAAGATATGGGCTTTTATTTCAAGATTGACCCTATTTAATGTTTGGCTTATATTTTCTATTAATCGAAGAATATCTCTTAATATCTTTCTTAGATGAGTCGGAAGTCAAATTATTTTAATGCAGTTTTGTTTCAAAGATCGAGTGAATTCTAAAAACACCTTTATAATTGAAATGGGGAAATTTTTGACGAAGATATGGCCATTTATTTCAAGGTAGACCCTATTTAATGCTTTCCATATATTTTCTATTTATCGAAGAATATCCCTTAATATCTTTCTTAGATGAGTCGGAAGTCAAATTATTTGAATGCAGTTTTGTTCCAAAGATTGAGTGAATTCTAAAAACACCTTTATAATTGAAATGTGGTAATCTTTGACGAAGATATGGCCATTTATTTCAAGGTAGACCCTATTTAATGCTTTCCATATATTTTCTATTATTCGAAGAATATCCCTTAATATCTTTCTTAGATGAGTCGGAAGTCAAATTATTTTAATGCAGTTTTGTTCCAAAGATCAAGTGAATTCTAAAAACACCTTTATAATTGAAATGGGGCAATTTGAGACAAAGATATGGCCATTTATTTCAAGGTTGACCCTATTTAATGTTTGCCTTATATTTTCTATTAATCGAAGAATATCTCTTAATATCTTTCTTAGATGAGTCGGAAGTCAAATTATTTTAATGCAGTTTTGTTCAAAGATCGAGGGAATTCTAAAAACAACTTTATAATTGAAATGAGGCAATTTTTGACGAAGATATGGCCATTTATTTCAAGGTAGACCCTATTTAATGCTTTCCATATATTTTCTGTTAATCAACAATATCCCTTAATATCTTTCTTAGATGAGTCGGAAGTCAAATTATTTTAATGCAGTTTTGTTTCAAAGATTGAGTGAATTCCAAAAACACCTTCATAATTGAAATGGGGCAATTTGAGACAAAGATATGGCCATTTATTTCAAGGTTGACCCTATTTAATGTTTGCCTTATATTTTCCATTAATCGAAGAATATCCCTTAATATCTTTCTTAGATGAGTCGGAAGTCAAATTATTTTAATGCAGTTTTATTTCAAAGATCGATTGAATTCTAAAAACACCTTTATACTTGAAACGGGGCAATTTTTGACGAAGATATGGCCATTTATTTCAAGGTAGACCCTATTTAATGCTTTCCATATATTTTTTGTTAATCAACAATATCCCTTAATATCTTTCTTAGATGAGTCGGAAGTCAAATTATTTTAATGCAGTTTTGTTCCAGAGATCGAGTGAATTCTAAAAACACCTTTGTAATTGAAATGTGGTAATTTTTGACGAAGATATGGCCATTTATTTCAAGGTAGACCCTATTTAATGCTTTCCATATATTTTCTATTTATCGAAGAATATCCCTTAATATCTTTCTTAGATGAGTCGGAAGTCAAATTATTTTAATGCAGTTTTGTTCCAAAGATCGAGTGAATTCTAAAAACACCTTTATAATTGAAATGGAGCAATTTTTGACGAAGATATGGCCATTTATTTCAAGGTAGACCCTATTTAATGCTTTCCATATATTTTCTATTTATCGAAGAATATCCCTTAATATCTTTCTTAGATGAGTCGGAAGTCAAATTATTTGAGTGCAGTTTTGTTCCAAAGATCGAGTGAATTCTAAAAGCACCTTTATGATTGAAATGGGGCAATTTTAGACAAAGATATGGCCATTTATTTCAAGGTAGACCCTATTTAATGCTTTTCATATATTTTCTGTTAATCAAAGAATATCCCTTAATATCTTTCTTAGATGAGTCGGAAGTCAAATTATTTTAATGCAGTTTTGTTCCAAAGATCAAGTGAATTCTAAAAACACCTTTATAATTGAAATGGGGCAATTTTTGACGAAGATATGGCCATTTATTTCAAGGTAGACCCTATTTATTGCCTTCCATATATTTTCTATTTATCGAAGAATATCCCTTAATATCTTTCTTAGATGAAACGGAAGTCAAGTTATTTTAATGCAGTTTTGTTCCAAAGATCGAGTGAATTCTAAAAACACCTTTTATAATTGAAATGGGGCAATTTTGACGAAGATATGGCCATTTATTTCAAGGTAGACCCTATTTATGCTTTCCATATATTTTCTATTGATCGAAGAATATCCCTTAATATCTTTCTTAGATGAGTCGGAAGTCAAATTATTTTAATGCAGTTTTGTTCCAAAGATCGAGTGAATTCTAAAAGCACCTTTATAATTGAAATGGGGCAATTTTAGACAAAGATATGGCCATTTATTTCAAGGTAGACCCTATTTAATGCTTTCCATATATTTTCTGTTAATCAAAGAATATCCCTTAATATCTTTCTTAGATGAATCGGAAGTCAAATTATTTTAATGCAGTTTTGTTTCAAAGATCAAGCGAATTCTAAAAACACCTTTATAATTGAAATGGGGCAATTTGAGACAAAGATATGGCCATTTATTTCAAGGTAGAGCCTATTTAATGCTTTCCATATATTTTCTATTTATCGAAGAATATCCCCTAATATCTTTCTTAGATGAGTCGGAAGTAAAATTATTTTAATGCAGTTTTGTTTCAAAGATCAAGTGAATTCTAAAAACACCTTTATAATTGAAATGGGGCAATTTTTGACGAAGATATGGCCATTTATTTCAAGGTAGACCCTATTTAATGCTTTCCATATATTTTCTATTTCGAAGAATATCATCTAATATCTTTCTTAGATGAGTCGGAAGTCAAATTATTTTAATGCAGTTTTGTTCCAAAGATCGAGTGAATTCTAAAAATACCTTTATAATTGAAATGGGGCAATTTTAGACGAAGATATGGCCATTTATTTCAAGGTTGACCCTATTTAATGTTTGGCTTATATTTTCTATTAATCAAAGAATATCCCTTAATATCTTTCTTAGATGAGTCGGAAGTCAAATTATTTTAATGTAGTTTTGTTTCGAAGATTGAGGAATTTTAAAAACACCTTTATAATTGAAATGGGGCAATTTTTGACGAAGATATGGCCATTTATTTCAAGGTAGAGCCTATTTAATGCTTTCCATATATTTTCTATTTATCGAAGAATATCCCTTAATATCGTTCTTAGATGAGTCGGAAGTCAAATTATTTTAATGCAGTTTTGTTTCAAAGATCGAGTGAATTCTAAAAACACCTTTATAATTGAAGTGGGGCAATTTTTGACGAAGATATGGCCATTTATTTCAAAGTTGACCCTATTTAATGCTTTCCATATATTTTCTATTTATCGAAGAATATCCCTTAATATCTTTCTTAGATGAGTCGGAAGTCAAATTATTTTAATGCAGTTTTGTTCCAAAGATCAAGTGAATTCTAAAAACACCTTTATAATTGAAATGGGGCAATTTTAGACAAAGATATGGCCATTTATTTCAAGGTTGACCCTATTGAATGTTTGGCTTATATTTTCTATTAAGCAAAGAATATCCCTTAATATCTTTCTTAGATGAGTCGAAAGTCAAATTATTTTAATGCAGTTTTGTTTCAAAGATCAAGCGAATTCTAAAAACACCTTTATAATTGAAATGGGGCAATTTTTGACGAAGATATGGCCATTTATTTCAAGGTTGACCCTATTTAATGCTTTCCATATATTTTCTATTTATCGAAGAATATCCCCTAATATCTTTCTTAGATGAGTCGGAAGTCAAATTATTTTAATGCAGTTTTGTTTCAAAGATCAAGTGAATTCTAAAAACACCTTTATAATTGAAATGGGGCAATTTTTGACGAAGATATGGCCATTTATTTCAAGGTAGACCCTATTTAATGCTTTCCATATATTTTCTATTTCGAAGAATATCATCTAATATCTTTCTTAGATGAGTCGGAAGTCAAATTATTTTAATGCAGTTTTGTTCCAAAGATCGAGTGAATTCTAAAAATACCTTTATAATTGAAATGGGGCAATTTTAGACGAAGATATGGCCATTTATTTCAAGGTTGACCCTATTTAATGTTTGGCTTATATTTTCTATTAATCAAAGAATATCCCTTAATATCTTTCTTAGATGAGTCGGAAGTCAAATTATTTTAATGTAGTTTTGTTTCGAAGATTGAGGAATTTTAAAAACACCTTTATAATTGAAATGGGGCAATTTTTGACGAAGATATGGCCATTTATTTCAAGGTTGACCCTATTTAATGCTTTCCATATATTTTCTGTTGATCAAAGAATATCCCTTAATATCTTTCTTAGATGAGTCGGAAGTCAAATTATTTTAATGCAGTTTTGTTTCAAAGATCGAGTGAATTCTAAAAACACCTTTATAATTGAAATGGGGCAATTTTAGACAAAGATATGGCCATTTATTTCAAAGTTGACCCTATTTAATGTTTGGCTTATATTTTCTATTAATCGAAGAATATCCCTTAATATCTTTTTTAGATGAGTCGGAAGTCAAATTACTTTAATGCAGTTTTGTTTCGAAGATTGAGTGAATTTTAAAAACACCTTTATAATTGAAATGGGGCAATTTTAGACAAAGATATGGCCATTTATTTCAAGGTTGACCCTATTGAATGTTTGGCTTATATTTTCTATTAAGCAAAGAATATCCCTTAATATCTTTCTTAGATGAGTCGAAAGTCAAATTATTTTAATGCAGTTTTGTTTCAAAGATCAAGTGAATTCTAAAAACACCTTTATAATTGAAATGGGGCAATTTTAGACAAAGATATGGCCATTTATTTCAAAGTTGACCCTATTTAATGTTTGGCTTATATTTTCTATTAATCGAAGAATATCCCTTAATATCTTTTTTAGATGAGTCGGAAGTCAAATTATTTTAATGCAGTTTTGTTCCAGAGATCGAGTGAATTCTAAAAACACCTTTGTAATTGAAATGTGGTAATTTTTGACGAAGATATGGCCATTTATTTCAAGGTAGACCCTATTTAATGCTGTCCATATATTTTCTATTTATCGAAGAATATCCCTTAATATCTTTCTTAGATGAGTCGGAAGTCAAATTATTTTAATGCAGTTTTGTTCCAAAGATCGAGTGAATTCTAAAAACACCTTTATAATTGAAATGGAGCAATTTTTGACGAAGATATGGCCATTTATTTCAAGGTAGACCCTATTTAATGCTTTCCATATATTTTCTATTTATCGAAGAATATCCCTTAATATCTTTCTTAGATGAGTCGGAAGTCAAATTATTTGAATGCAGTTTTGTTCCAAAGATCGAGTGAATTCTAAAAGCACCTTTATGATTGAAATGGGGCAATTTTAGACAAAGATATGGCCATTTATTTCAAGGTAGACCCTATTTAATGCTTTCCATATATTTTCTGTTAATCAACGAATATCCCTTAATATCTTTCTTAGATGAGTCGGAAGTCAAATTATTTTAATGCAGTTTTGTTCCAAAGATGAAATGGAGCAATTTTTGACGAAGATATGGCCATTTATTTCAAGGTAGACCCTATTTAATGCTTTCCATATATTTTCTATTTATCGAAGAATATCCCTTAATATCTTTCTTAGATGAGTCGGAAGTCAAGTTATTTTAATGCAGTTTTGTTCCAAAGATCGAGTGAATTCTAAAAACACCTTTATAATTGAAATGGGGCAATTTGAGACAAAGATATGGCCATTTATTTCAAGGTAGAGCCTATTTAATGCTTTCCATATATTTTCTATTTATCGAAGAATATCCCCTAATATCTTTCTTAGATGAGTCGGAAGTAAAATTATTTTAATGCAGTTTTGTTTCAAAGATCAAGTGAATTCTAAAAACACCTTTATAATTGAAATGGGGCAATTTTTGACGAAGATATGGCCATTTATTTCAAGGTAGACCCTATTTAATGCTTTCCATATATTTTCTATTTCGAAGAATATCATCTAATATCTTTCTTAGATGAGTCGGAAGTCAAATTATTTTAATGCAGTTTTGTTCCAAAGATCGAGTGAATTCTAAAAATACCTTTATAATTGAAATGGGGCAATTTTAGACGAAGATATGGCCATTTATTTCAAGGTTGACCCTATTTAATGTTTGGCTTATATTTTCTATTAATCAAAGAATATCCCTTAATATCTTTCTTAGATGAGTCGGAAGTCAAATTATTTTAATGTAGTTTTGTTTCGAAGATTGAGGAATTTTAAAAACACCTTTATAATTGAAATGGGGCAATTTTTGACGAAGATATGGCCATTTATTTCAAGGTAGAGCCTATTTAATGCTTTCCATATATTTTCTATTTATCGAAGAATATCCCTTAATATCGTTCTTAGATGAGTCGGAAGTCAAATTATTTTAATGCAGTTTTGTTTCAAAGATCGAGTGAATTCTAAAAACACCTTTATAATTGAAATGGGGCAATTTTAGACGAAGATATGGCCATTTATTTCAAAGTTGACCCTATTTAATGTTTGGCTTATATTTTCTATTAATCGAAGAATATCCCTTAATATCTTTCTTAGATGAGTCGGAAGTCAAATTACTTTAATGCAGTTTTGTTTCAAAGATTGAGTGAATTCTAAAAACACCTTTATAATTGAAATGGGGCAATTTTAGACAAAGATATGGCCATTTATTTCAAGGTTGACCCTATTGAATGTTTGGCTTATATTTTCTATTAAGCAAAGAATATCCCTTAATATCTTTCTTAGATGAGTCGAAAGTCAAATTATTTTAATGCAGTTTTGTTCCAAAGATCAAGTGAATTCCAAAAACACCTTTATAATTGAAATGGGGCAATTTTAGACAAAGATATGGCCATTTATTTCAAGGTTGACCCTATTTAATGTTTGGCTTATATTTTCTATGAATAAAAGAATATCCCTTAATATCTTTCTTAGATGAATCGGAAGTCAAATTACTTTAATGCAGTTTTGTTTCGAAGATTGAGTGTATTCTAAAAACACCTTTATAATTGAAATGGGGCAGTTTTAGACGAAGATATGGCCATTTATTTCAAGGTAGAGCCTATTTAATGCTTTCCATATATTTTCTAATTATCGAAGAATATCCCTTAATATCTTTCTTAGATGAGTCGGAAGTCAAATTATTTTAATGCAGTTTTGTTCCAAAGATCAAGTGAATTCTAAAAACACCTTTATAATTGAAATGGGGCAATTTTAGACGAAGATATGGCCATTTATTTTAAGGTAGACCATATTTAATGTTTGGCTTATATTTTCTATTAATCAAAGAATATCCCTTAATATCTTTCTTAGATGAGTCGGAAGACAAATTATTTTAATGCAGTTTTGTTCCCAAGATCGAGTGAATTCTAAAAACACCTTTATAATTGAATTGGGACAATTTTCGACGAAGATATGGCCATTTATTTCAAGGTAGACCCTATTTAATGCTTTCCATATATTTTCTATTTATCGAAGAATATCCCTTAATATCTTTCTTAGATGAGTCGGAAGTCAAATTATTTTAATGCAGTTTTGTTCCAAAGATCGAGTGAATTCTAAAAACACCTTTATAATTGAAATGGGGCAATTTGAGACAAAGATATGGCCATTTATTTCAAGGTTGACCATATTTAATGTTTGGCTTATATTTTCTATTAATCAAAGAATATCCCTTAATATCTTTCTTAGATGAGTCGGAAGTCAAATTATTTTAATGCAGTTTTGTTCCAAACATCGAGTGAATTCTAAAAACACCTTTTTAATTGAAATGGGGCAATTTTAGACGAAGATATGGACATTTATTTCAAGGTAGACCCTATTTAATGTTTGGCTTATATTTTCTATTAATCAAAGAATATCCCTTAATATCTTTCTTAGATGAGTCGGAAGTCAAATTATTTTAATGCAGTTTTGTTCCAAAGATCGAGTGAATTCTAAAAACACCTTTATAATTGAAATGGGGCAATTTTAGACGAAGATATGGCCATTTATTTCAAGGTAGACCGTATTTAATGTTTGGCTTATATTTTCTATTAATCAAAGAATATCCCTTAATATCTTTCTTAGATGAGTCGGAAGACAAATTATTTTAATGCAGTTTTGTTCCAAAGATCGAGTGAATTCTTAAAACACCTTTATAATTGAAATGGGACAATTTTTGACGAAGATATGGCCATTTATTTCAAGGTAGACCCTATCTAATGCTTTCCATATATTTTCTATTTATCGAAGAATATCCCTTAATATCTTTCTTAGATGAGTCGGAAGTCAAATTATTTTAATGCAGTTTTGTTCCAAAGATCGAGTGAATTCTAAAAACACCTTTATAATTGAAATGGGGCAATTTTAGACAAAGATATGGCCATTTATTTCAAGGTTGACCATATTTAATGTTTGGCTTATATTTTCTATTAATCAAAGAATATCCCTTAATATCTTTCTTAGATGAATCGGAAGTCAAATTATTTTAATGCAGTTTTGTTCCAAAGATCGAGCGAATTCTAAAAACACCTTTATAATTGAAATGGGGCAATTTTAGGCGAAGATATGACCATTATTCAAGGTAGACCCTATTTAATGCTTTCCATATATTTTCTATTTATCGAAGAATATCCCTTTAATATCTTTCTTAGATGAGTCGGAAGTCAAATTAGTTTAATGCAGTTTTATTTCAGGATCGAGTGAATTCTAAAAACACCTTTATAATTTGAAATGGGGCAATTTTTGACGAAGATATGGCCATTTATTTCAAGGTAGACCCTATTTAATGTTTGGCTTATATTTTCTATTAATCAAAGAATATCCCTTAATTTCTTTCTTAGATGAGTCGGAAGACAAATTATTTTAATGCAGTTTTGTTCCAAAGATCGAGTGAATTCTAAAAACACCTTTATAATTGAAATGGGACAATTTTTGACGAAGATATGGCCATTTATTTCAAGGTAGACCCTATTTAATGCTTTCCATATATTTTCTATTTATCGAAGAATATCCCTTAATATCTTTCTTAGATGAGTCGGAAGTCAAATTATTTTAATGCAGTTTTGTTCCAAAGATCGAGTGAATTCTAAAAACATCTTTATAATTGAAATGAGGCAATTTTAGACGAAGATATGGCCATTTATTTCAAGGTAGACCCTATTTAATGCTTTCCATATATTTTCTATTTCGAAGAATATCATCTAATATCTTTCTTAGATGAGTCGGAAGTCAAATTATTTTAATGCAGTTTTGTTCCAAAGATCGAGTGAATTCTAAAAACACCTTTATAATTGAAATGGGGCAATTTTAGACAAAGATATGGCCATTTATTTCAAGGTTGACCCTATTTAATGTTTGGCTTATATTTTCTATTAATCAAAGAATATCCCTTAATATCTTTCTTAGATGAGTCGGAAGTCAAATTACTTTAATGCAGTTTAGTTTCGAAGATTGAGGGAATTTTAAAAACATCTTTATAATTGAAATGAGGCAATTTTAGACGAAGATATGGCCATTTATTTCAAGGTAGAGCCTATTTAATGCTTTCCATATATTTTCTATTTATCGAAGAATATCCCTTAATATCTTTCTTGGATGAGTCGGAAGTCAAATTATTTTAATGCAGTTTTGTTCCAAAGATCAAGTGAATTCTAAAAACACCTTTATAATTGAAATGGGGCAATTTTTGACGAAGATATGGCCATTTATTTCAAAGTTGACCCTATTTAATGTTTGGCTTATATTTTCTATTAATCGAAGAATATCCCTTAATATCTTTCTTAGATGAGTCGGAAGTCAAATTACTTTAATGCAGTTTTGTTTCAAAGATTGAGTGAATTCTAAAAACACCTTTATAATTGAAATGGGGCAATTTTAGACAAAGATATGGCCATTTATTTCAAGGTTGACCCTATTGAATGTTTGGCTTATATTTTCTATTAAGCAAAGAATATCCCTTAATATCTTTCTTAGATGAGTCGAAAGTCAAATTATTTTAATGCAGTTTTGTTCCAAAGATCAAGTGAATTCTAAAAACACCTTTATAATTGAAATGGGGCAATTTTAGACGAAGATATGGCCATTTATTTCAAGGTAGACCCTATTTAATGCTTCCCATATATTCTCTATTTATCGAAGAATATCCCTTAATATCTTTCTTAGATGAGTCGGAAGTCAAATTATTTTATTGCAGTTTTGTTCCGAAGATCGAGTGAATTCTAAAAACACCTTTATAATTGAAATGGGGCAATTTTAGACAAAGATATGGCCATTTATTTCAAGGTTGACCATATTTAATGTTTGGCTTATATTTTCTATTAATCAAAGAATATCCCTTAATATCTTTCTTAGATGAGTCGGAAGTCAAATTATTTTAATGCAGTTTTGTTCCAAAGATCGAGTGAATTCTAAAAACACCTTTTTAATTGAAATGGGGCAATTTTAGACGAAGATATGGACATTTATTTCAAGGTAGACCCTATTTAATGTTTGGCTTATATTTTCTATTAATCAAAGAATATCCCTTAATATCTTTTTTAGATGAGTCGGAAGTCAAATTATTTTAATGCAGTTTTGTTCCAAAGATCGAGTGAATTCTAAAAACACCTTTATAATTGAAATGGGGCAATTTTAGGCGAAGATATGGCCATTTATTTCAAGGTAGACCGTATTTAATGTTTGGCTTATATTTTCTATTAATCAAAGAATATCCCTTAATATCTTTCTTAGATGAGTCGGAAGACAAATTATTTTAATGCAGTTTTGTTCCAAAGATCGAGTGAATTCTTAAAACACCTTTATAATTGAAATGGGACAATTTTTGACGAAGATATGGCCATTTATTTCAAGGTAGACCCTATCTAATGCTTTCCATATATTTTCTATTTATCGAAGAATATCCCTTAATATCTTTCTTAGATGAGTCGGAAGTCAAATTATTTTAATGCAGTTTTGTTCCAAAGATCGAGCGAATTCTAAAAACACCTTTATAATTGAAATGGGGCAATTTTAGACGAAGATATGGCCATTTATTTCAAGGTAGACCCTATTTAATGCTTTCCATATATTTTCTATTAATCAAAAGAATATCCCTTAATATCTTTCTTAGATGAGTCGGAAGTCAAATTATTTTAATGCAGTTTTGTTCCAAAGATCGAGCGAATTCTAAAAACACCTTTATAATTGAAATGGGGCAATTTTTGACGAAGGTATGGCTATTTATTTCAAGGTAGACCCTATTTAATGTTTGGCTTATATTTTCTATTAATCAAAGAATATCCCTTAATATCTTTTTTAGATGAGTCGGAAGACAAATTATTTTAATGCAGTTTTGTTCCAAAGATCAACTGAATTCTAAAAACACATTTATAATTGAAATGGGGCAATTTTTGACGAAGATATGGCCATTTATTTCAAGGTAGACCCTATTTAATGCTTTCCATATATTTTCTATTTATCGAAGAATATCCCTTAATATCTTTCTTAGATGAGTCGGAAGTCAAATTATTTTAATGCAGTTTTGTTCCAAAGATCGAGCGAATTCTAAAAACATCTTTATAATTGAAATGGGGCAATTTTAGACGAAGATATGGCCATTTATTTCAAGGTAGAGCCTATTTAATGCTTTCCATATATTTTCTATTTATCGAAGAGTATCCCTTAATATCCTTTCTTACATGAGTCGGAAGTCAAATTATTTTAATGCAGTTTCGTTCCAAAGATCGAGTGAATTCTAAAAACACCTTTATAATTGAAATGGGGCAATTTTTGACGAAGATATGGCCATTTATTTCAAGGTTGACCCTATTTAATGCTTTCCATATATTTTCTATTTGTCGAAGAATATCCCTTAATATCTTTCTTAGATGAGTCGGAAGTCAAATTATTTTAATGCAGTTCTGTTCCAAAGATCGAGTGAATTCTAAAAACACCTTTATAATTGAAATGGGGCAATCTTAGACAAAGATATAGCCATTTATTTCAAGGTTGACCATATTTAATGTTTGGCTTATATTTTCTATTAATCAAAGAATATCCCTTAATATCTTTCTTAGATGAGTCGGAAGTCAAATTAGTTTAATGCAGTTTTGTTTCAAAGATCGAGTGAATTCTAAAAACACCTTTATAATTGGAATGGGGCAATTTTAGACGAAGATATGGCCATTTATTTCAAGGTTGACCCTATTTAATGTTTGGCTTATATTTTCTATTAATCGAAGAATATCCCTTAATATCTTCCTTAGATGAGTCGGAAGTCAAATTACTTTAATGCAGTTTTGTTTCGAAGATTGAGTGAATTCTAAAAACACCTTTATAATTGAAATGGGGCAATTTTAGACAAAGATATGGCCATTTATTTCAAGGTTGACCCTATTGAATGTTTGGCTTATATTTTCTATTAAGCAAAGAATATCCGTTAATATCTTTCTTAGATGAGTCGAAAGTCAAATTATTTTAATGCAGTTTTGTTTCAAAGATCAAGTGAATTCTAAAAACACCTTTATAATTCAAATGGGGCAATTTTAGACGAAGATATGGCCATTTATTTCAAGGTTGACCCTATTTAATGTTTGGCTTATATTTTCTATGAATAAAAGAATATCCCTTAATATCTTTCTTAGATGAATCGGAAGTCAAATTACTTTAATGCAGTTTTGTTTCGAAGATTGAGTGTATTCTAAAAACACCTTTATAATTGAAATGGGGCAATTTTAGACGAAGATATGGCCATTTATTTCAAGGTAGAGCCTATTTAATGCTTTCCATATATTTTCTATTTATCGAAGAATATCCCTTAATATCTTTCTTAGATGAGACGGAAGTCAAATTATTTTAATGCAGTTTTGTTCCAAAGATCGAGTGAATTCTTAAAACACCTTTATAATTGAAATGGGACAATTTTTGACGAAGATATGGCCATTTATTTCAAGGTAGACCCTATCTATTGCTTTCCATATATTTTCTATTTATCGAAGAATATCCCTTAATATCTTTCTTAGATGAGTCGGAAGACAAATTATTTTACTGCAGTTTTGTTCCAAAGATCGAGTGAATTCTTAAAACACCTTTATAATTGAAATGGGACAATTTTTGACGAAGATATGGCCATTTATTTCAAGGTAGACCCTATCTAATGCTTTCCATATATTTTCTATTTATCGAAGAATATCCCTTAATATCTTTCTTAGATGAGTCGGAAGTCAAATTATTTTAATGCAGTTTTGTTTCGAAGATTGAGTGAATTCTAAAAACACCTTTATAATTGAAATGGGGCAATTTTTGACGAAGATATGGCCATTTATTTCAAGGTTGACCCTATTTAATGCTTTCCATATATTTTCTATTTATCGAAGAATATCCCTTAATATCTTTCTTAGATGAGTCGGAAGTCAAATTATTTTAATGCAGTTTTGTTCCAAAGATCGAGTGAATTCTAAAAACACCTTTATAATTGAAATGGGGCAATTTTAGACAAAGATATGGCCATTTATTTCAAGGTTGACCCTATTGAATGTTTGGCTTATATTTTCTATTAATCGAAGAATATCCCTTAATATCTTTCTTAGATGAGTCGGAAGTCAAATTACTTTAGTGCAGTTTTGTTTCGAAGATTGAGTGAATTCTAAAAACACCTTTATAATTGAAATGGGGCAATTTTTGACGAAGATATGGCCATTTATTTCAAGGTTGACCCTATTTAATGCTTTCCATATATTTTCTATTTATCGAAGAATATCCCTTAATATCTTTCTTAGATGAGTCGGAAGTCAAATTATTTTAATGCAGTTTTGTTCCAAAGATCGAGTGAATTCTAAAAACACCTTTATAATTGAAATGGGGCAATTTTAGACAAAGATATGGCCATTTATTTCAAGGTTGACCATATTTAATGTTTGGCTTATATTTTCTATTAATCAAAGAATATCCCTTAATATCTTTCTTAGATGAGTCGGAAGTCAAATTACTTTAATGCAGTTTTGTTTCGAAGATTGAGGGAATTTTAAAAACAACTTTATAATTGAAATGAGGCAATTTTAGACGAAGATATGGCCATTTATTTCAAGGTAGAGCCTATTTAATGCTTTCCATATATTTTCTATTTATCGAAGAATATCCCTTAATATCTTTCTTAGATGAGTCGAAAGTCAAATTATTTTAATGCAGTTTTGTTTCAAAGATCAAGTGAATTCTAAAAACACCTTTATAATTCAAATGGGGCAATTTTAGACAAAGATATGGCCATTTATTTCAAGGTTGACCCTATTTAATGTTTGGCTTATATTTTCTATGAATAAAAGAATATCCCTTAATATCTTTCTTAGATGAATCGGAAGTCAAATTACTTTAATGCAGTTTTGTTTCGAAGATTGAGTGTATTCTAAAAACACCTTTATAATTGAAATGGGGCAATTTTAGACGAAGATATGGCCATTTATTTCAAGGTAGAGCCTATTTAATGCTTTCCATATATTTTCTATTTATCGAAGAATATCCCTTAATATCTTTCTTAGATGAGTCGGAAGTCAAATTATTTTACTGCAGTTTTGTTCCAAAGATCAAGTGAATTCTAAAAACACCTTTATAATTGAAATGGGGCAATTTTAGACGAAGATATGGCCATTTATTTCAAGGTTGACCCTATTTAATGTTTGGCTTATATTTTCTATTAATCAAAGAATATCCCTTAATATCTTTCTTAGATGAGTCGGAAGTCAAATTATTTTAATGCAGTTTTGTTTCAAAGATCGAGTGAATTCTAAAAAACACCTTTATAATTGAAATGGGGCAATTTTAGACGAAGATATGGCCATTTATTTCAAGGTTGACCCTATTTAATGTTTGGCTTATATTTTCTATTAATCGAAGAATATCCCTTAATATCTTTCTTAGATGAGTCGGAAGTCAAATTACTTTAATGCAGTTTTGTTTCGAAGATTGAGTGAATTCTAAAAACACCTTTATAATTGAAATGGGGCAATTTTAGACAAAGATATGGCCATTTATTTCAAGGTTGACCCTATTGAATGTTTGGCTTATATTTTCTATTAAGCAAAGAATATCCGTTAATATCTTTCTTAGATGAGTCGAAAGTCAAATTATTTTAATGCAGTTTTGTTTCAAAGATCAAGTGAATTCTAAAAACACCTTTATAATTCAAATGGGGCAATTTTAGACAAAGATATGGCCATTTATTTCAAGGTTGACCCTATTTAATGTTTGGCTTATATTTTCTATGAATAAAAGAATATCCCTTAATATCTTTCTTAGATGAATCGGAAGTCAAATTACTTTAATGCAGTTTTGTTTCGAAGATTGAGTGTATTCTAAAAACACCTTTATAATTGAAATGGGGCAATTTTAGACGAAGATATGGCCATTTATTTCAAGGTAGAGCCTATTTAATGCTTTCCATATATTTTCTATTTATCGAAGAATATCCCTTAATATCTTTCTTAGATGAGTCGGAAGTCAAATTATTTTAATGCAGTTTTGTTCCAAAGATCGAGTGAATTCTTAAAACACCTTTATAATTGAAATGGGACAATTTTTGACGAAGATATGGCCATTTATTTCAAGGTAGACCCTATCTAATGCTTTCCATATATTTTCTATTTATCGAAGAATATCCCTTAATATCTTTCTTAGATGAGTCGGAAGACAAATTATTTTAATGCAGTTTTGTTTCAAAGATCGAGTGAATTCTTAAAACACCTTTATAATTGAAATGGGACAATTTTTGACGAAGATATGGCCATTTATTTCAAGGTAGACCCTATCTAATGCTTTCCATATATTTTCTATTTATCGAAGAATATCCCTTAATATCTTTCTTAGATGAGTCGGAAGTCAAATTATTTTAATGCAGTTTTGTTTCGAAGATTGAGTGAATTCTAAAAACACCTTTATAATTGAAATGGGGCAATTTTTGACGAAGATATGGCCATTTATTTCAAGGTTGACCCTATTTAATGCTTTCCATATATTTTCTATTTATCGAAGAATATCCCTTAATATCTTTCTTAGATGAGTCGGAAGTCAAATTATTTTAATGCAGTTTTGTTCCAAAGATCGAGTGAATTCTAAAAACACCTTTATAATTGAAATGGGGCAATTTTAGACAAAGATATGGCCATTTATTTCAAGGTTGACCCTATTTAATGCTTTCCATATATTTTCTATTTATCGAAGAATATCCCTTAATATCTTTCTTAGATGAGTCGGAAGTCAAATTATTTTAATGCAGTTTTGTTTCGAAGATTGAGTGAATTCTAAAAACACCTTTATAATTGAAATGGGGCAATTTTAGACGAAGATATGGCCATTTATTTCAAGGTAGAGCCTATTTAATGCTTTCCATATATTTTCTATTTATCGAAGAATATCCCTTAATATCTTTCTTAGATGAGTCGGAAGTCAAATTATTTTACTGCAGTTTTGTTCCAAAGATCAAGTGAATTCTATAAACACCTTTATAATTGAAATGGGGCAATTTTAGACGAAGATATGGCCATTTATTTCAAGGTTGACCCTATTTAATGTTTGGCTTATATTTTCTATTAATCAAAGAATATCCCTTAATATCTTTCTTAGATCAGTCGGAAGTCAAATTATTTTAATGCAGTTTTGTTCCAAAGATCGAGTGAATTCTAAAAACACCTTTATAATTGAAATGGGGCAATTTTTGACGAAGATATGGCCATTTATTTCAAGGTAGACCCTATTTAATGCTTCCCACATATTTTCTATTTATCGAAGAATATCCCTTAATATCTTTCTTAGATGAGTCGGAAGTCAAATTATTTTAATGCAGTTTTGTTCCAAAGATCGAGTGAATTCTAAAAACACATTTATAATTGAAATGGGGCAATTTTAGACAAAGATATGGCCATTTATTTCAAGGTTGACCCTATTTAATGTTTGGCTTATATTTTCTATTAATCAAAGAATATCCATTAATATCTTTCTTAGATGAGTCGGAAGTCAAATTATTTTAATGCAGTTTTGTTCCAAAGATCGAGTGAATTCTAAAAACACCTTTATAATTGAAATGGGGCAATTTTAGACAAAGATATGGCCATTTATTTCAAGGTTGACCCTATTTAATGTTTGGCTTATATTTTCTATTAATCAAAGAATATCCCTTAATATCTTTCTTAGATGAGTCGGAAGTCAAATTATTTTAATGCAGTTTTGTTCCAAAGATTGCGGGAATTTTAAAAACATCTTTATAATTGAAATGAGGCAATTTTAGACGAAGATATGGCCATTTATTTCAAGGTAGAGCCTATTTAATGCTTTCCATATATTTTCTATTTATCGAAGAATATCCCTTAATATCTTTCTTAGATGAGTCGGAAGTCAAATTATTTTAATGCAGTTTTGTTTCAAAGATCGAGTGAATTCTAAAAACACCTTTATAATTGAAATGGGGCAATTTTAGACGAAGATATGGCCATTTATTTCAAGGTTGACCCTATTTAATGTTTGGCTTATATTTTCTATTAATCGAAGAATATCCCTTAATATCTTTCTTAGATGAGTCGGAAGTCAAATTACTTTAATGCAGTTTTGTTTCGAAGATTGAGTGAATTCTAAAAACACCTTTATAATTGAAATGGGGCAATTTTAGACAAAGATATGGCCATTTATTTCAAGGTTGACCCTATTGAATGTTTGGCTTATATTTTCTATTAAGCAAAGAATATCCCTTAATATCTTTCTTAGATGAGTCGAAAGTCAAATTATTTTAATGCAGTTTTGTTTCAAAAGATCAAGTGAATTCTAAAAACACCTTTATAATTCAAATGGGGCAATTTTAGACAAAGATATGGCCATTTATTTCAAGGTTGACCCTATTTAATGTTTGGCTTATATTTTCTATGAATAAAAGAATATCCCTTAATATCTTTCTTAGATGAATCGGAAGTCAAATTACTTTAATGCAATTTTGTTTCGAAGATTGAGTGTATTCTAAAAACACCTTTATAATTGAAATGGGGCAATTTTAGACGAAGATATGGCCATTTATTTCAAGGTAGAGCCTATTTAATGCTTTCCATATATTTTCTATTTATCGAAGAATATCCCTTAATATCTTTCTTAGATGAGTCGGAAGTCAAATTATTGTACTGCAGTTTTGTTCCAAAGATCAAGCGAATTCTAAAAACACCTTTATAATTGAAATGGGGCAATTTTTGACGAAGATATGGCCATTTATTTCAAGGTTGACCCTATTTAATGTTTGGCTTATATTTTCTATTAATCAAAGAATATCCCTTAATATCTTTCTTAGATCAGTCGGAAGTCAAATTATTTTAATGCAGTTTTGTTCCAAAGATCGAGTGAATTCTAAAAACACCTTTATAATTGAAATGGGGCTATTTTTGACGAAGATATGGCCATTTATTTCAAGGTAGACCCTATTTAATGCTTTCCATATATTTTCTATTTATCGAAGAATATCCCTTAATATCTTTCTTAGATGAGTCGGAAGTCAAATTATTTTAATGCAGTTTTGTTCCAAAGATCGAGTGAATTCTAAAAACACATTTATAATTGAAATGAGGCAATTTTAGACAAAGATATGGCCATTTATTTCAAGGTTGACCCTATTTAATGTTTGGCTTATATTTTCTATTAATCAAAGAATATCCCTTAATATCTTTCTTAGATGAGTCGGAAGTCAAATTATTTTAATGCAGTTTTGTTCCAAAGATCAGTGAATTCTAAAAACACCTTTATAATTGAAATGGGGCAATTTTAGACGAAGATATGGCCATTTATTTCAAGGTAGACCCTATTTAATGTTTGGCTTATATTTTCTATTAATCAAAGAATATCCCTTAATATCTTTCTTAGATGAGTCGGAAGTCAAATTATTTTAATGCAGTTTTGTTCCAAAGATCGAGTGAATTCTAAAAACACCTTTATAATTGAAATGGGGCAATTTTAGACGAAGATATGGCCATTTATTTCAAGGTTGACCCTATTTAATGTTTGGCTTATATTTTCTATTAATCAAAGAATATCCCTTAATATCTTTCTTAGATGAGTCGGAAGTCAAATTATTTTAATGCAGTTTTGTTCCAAAGATCAAGTGAATTCTAAAAACACCTTTATAATTGAAATGGGACAATTTTTGACGAAGATATGGCCATTTATTTCAAGGTAGACCCTATTTAATGCTTTCCATATATTTTCTATTTATCGAAGAATATCCCTTAATATCTTTCTTAGATGAGTCGGAAGTCAAATTATTTTAATGCAGTTTTGTTCCAAAGATCGAGCGAATTCTAAAAACATCTTTATAATTGAAATGGGGCAATTTTTGACGAAGATATGGCCATTTATTTCAAGGTAGACCCTATTTAATGCTTTCCATATATTTTCTATTTATCGAAGAATATCCCTTAATATCTTTTTTAGATGAGTCGGAAGTCAAATTATTTTAATGCAGTTTTGTTCCAAAGATCGAGTGAATTCTAAAAACACCTTTATAATTGAAATGGGGCAATTTTTGACGAAGATATGGCCATTTATTTCAAGGTTGACCCTATTTAATGCTTTCCATATATTTTCTATTTATCGAAGAATATCCCTTAATATCTTTCTTAGATGAGTCGGAAGTCAAATTATTTTAATGCAGTTTTGTTCCAAAGATCGAGTGAATTCTAAAAACACCTTTATAATTGAAATGGGGCAATTTTAGACAAAGATATGGCCATTTATTTCAAGGTTGACCATATTTAATGTTTGGCTTATATTTTCTATTAATCAAAGAATATCCCTTAATATCTTTCTTAGATGAGTCGGAAGTCAAATTATTTTAATGCAGTTTTGTTCCAAAGATCGAGCGAATTCTAAAAACACCTTTATAATTGAAATGGGGCAATTTTTGACGAAGATATGGCCATTTATTTCAAGGTAGACCCTATTTAATGCTTTCCATATATTTTCTATTTATCGAAGAATATCCCTTAATATCTTTCTTAGATGATTCGGAAGACAAATTATTTTAAAGCGGTTTTTGTTCCAAAGATCGAGTGAATTCTAAAAACATCTTTATAATTGAAATGGGGCAATTTTAGACGAAGATATGGCCATTTATTTCAAGGTAGACCCTATTTAATGCTTTCCATATATTTTCTATTTATCGAAGAATATCCCTTAATATCTTTCTTAGATGAGTCGGAAGTCAAATTATTTTAATGCAGTTTTGTTCCAAAGATCGAGTGAATTCTAAAAACACCTTTATAATTGAAATGGGGCAATTTTTGACGAAGATATGGCCATTTATTTCAAGGTAGACCCCTATTTAATGCTTTCCATATATTTTCTGTTAATCAAAGAATATCCCTTAATATCTTTCTTAGATGAGTCGGAAGTCAAATTATTTTAATGCAGTTTTGTTTCAAAGATCAAGCGAATTCTAAAAACACCTTTATAATTGAAATGGGGCAATTTTTGACGAAGATATGGCCATTTATTTCAAGGTAGAGCCTATTTAATGCTTTCCATATATTTTCTGTTAATCAAAGAATATCCCTTAATATCTTTCTTAGATGAGTCGGAAGTCAAATTATTTTAATGCAGTTTTGTTTCAAAGATCAAGCGAATTCTAAAAACACCTTTATAATTGAAATGGGGCAATTTTAGACAAAGATATGGCCATTTATTTCAAGGTAGAGCCCATTTAATGCTTTCCATATATTTTCTATTTATCGAAGAATATCCCTTAATATCTTTCTTAGATGAGTCGGAAGTCAATTTATTTTAATGCAGTTTTGTTCCAAAGATCGAGTGAATTCTAAAAACACCTTTATAATTGAAATGGGGCAATTTTAGACAAAAATATGGCCATTTATTTCAAGGTTGACCCTATTTAATGTTTGGCTTATATTTTCTATTAATCAAAGAATATCCCTTAATATCTTTCTTAGGTGAGTCGGAAGTCAAATTACTTTAATGCAGTTTTGTTTCGAAGATTGAGTGAATTCTAAAAACACCTTTATAATTGAAATGAGGCAATTTTAGACGAAGATATGGCCATTTATTTCAAGGTAGAGCCTATTTAATGTTTTCCATATATTTTCTATTTATCGAAGAATATCCCTTAATATCTTTTTAGATGAGTCGGAAGTCAAATTATTTTAATGCAGTTTTGTTTCAAAGATCGAGTGAATTCTAAAAACACCTTTATAATTGAAATGGGGCAATTTTAGACGAAGATATGGCCATTTATTTCAAGGTTGACCCTATTTAATGTTTGGCTTATATTTTCTATTAATCGAAGAATATCCCTTAATATCTTTCTTAGATGAATCGGAAGTCAAATTACTTTAATGCA
The DNA here is from genome assembly GCF_018153295.1 of Drosophila grimshawi. Classification (NCBI taxonomy): domain Eukaryota; kingdom Metazoa; phylum Arthropoda; class Insecta; order Diptera; family Drosophilidae; genus Drosophila; species Drosophila grimshawi. Next base: position 3,786 of record NW_025062604.1, on the reverse strand, counting down.
GTTTTGTTTCGAAGATTGAGTGAATTCTAAAAACACCTTTATAATTGAAATGGGGCAATTTTAGACAAAGATATGGCAATTTATTTCAAGGTTGACCCTATTGAATGCTTTCCATATATTTTCTGTTAATCAAAGAATATCCCTTAATATCTTTCTTAGATGAGTCGGAAGTCAAATTATTTTAATGCAGTTTTGTTTCAAAGATCAAGCGAATTCTAAAAACACCTTTATAATTGAAATGGGGCAATTTTAGACGAAGATATGGCCATTTATTTCAAGGTAGAGCCTATTTAATGCTTTCCATATATTTTCTGTTAATCAAAGAATATCCCTTAATATCTTTCTTAGATGAGTCGGAAGTCAAATTATTTTAATGCAGTTTTGTTTCAAAGATCAAGCGAATTCTAAAAACACCTTTATAATTGAAATGGGGCAATTTTAGACAAAGATATGGCCATTTATTTCAAGGTAGAGCCCATTTAATGCTTTCCATATATTTTCTATTTATCGAAGAATATCCCTTAATATCTTTCTTAGATGAGTCGGAAGTCAATTTATTTTAATGCAGTTTTGTTCCAAAGATCGAGTGAATTCTAAAAACACCTTTATAATTGAAATGGGGCAATTTTAGACAAAAATATGGCCATTTATTTCAAGGTTGACCCTATTTAATGTTTGGCTTATATTTTCTATTAATCAAAGAATATCCCTTAATATCTTTCTTAGATGAGTCGGAAGTCAAATTACTTTAATGCAGTTTTGTTTCGAAGATTGAGTGAATTTAAAAAACACCTTTATAATTGAAATGGGGCAATTTTAGACGAAGATATGGCCATTTATTTCAAGGTAGAGCCTATTTAATGTTTTCCATATATTTTCTATTTATCGAAGAATATCCCTTAATATCTTTCTTAGATGAGTCGGAAGTCAAATTATTTTAATGCAGTTTTGTTTCAAAGATCGAGTGAATTCTAAAAACACCTTTATAATTGAAATGGGGCAATTTTTGACGAAGATATGGCCATTTATTTCAAGATTGACCCTATTTAATGTTTGGCTTATATTTTCTATTAATCGAAGAATATCCCTTAATATCTTTCTTAGATGAGTCGGAAGTCAAATTACTTTAATGCAGTTTTGTTTCGAAGATTGAGTGAATTCTAAAAACACCTTTATAATTGAAATGGGGCAATTTTAGACAAAGATATGGCCATTTATTTCAAGGCTGACCCTATTGAATGTTTGGCTTATATTTTCTATTAAGCAAAGAATATCCCTTAATATCTTTCTTAGATGAGTCGGAAGTCAAATTATTTTAATGCAGTTTTGTTCCAAAGATCGAGTGAATTCTAAAAACACCTTTATAATTGAAATGGGGCAATTTTAGACGAAGATATGGCCATTTATTTCAAGGTAGAGCCTATTTAATGCTTTCCATATATTTTCTATTTATCGAAGAATATCCCTTAATATCTTTCTTAGATGAGTCGGAAGTCAAATTATTTTAATGCAGTTTTGTTCCAAAGATTGAGCGAATTCTAAAAACACCTTTATAATTGAAATGGGGCAATTTTTGACGAAGATATGGCCATTTATTTCAAGGTTGACCCTATTTAATGCTTTCCATATATTTTCTATTTATCGAAGAATATCCCTTAATATCTTTCTTAGATGAGTCGGAAGTCAAATTATTTTAATTCAGTTTTGTTTCAAAGATCAAGTGAATTCTAAAAACACCTTTATAATTGAAATGGGGCAATTTTTGACGAAGATATGGCCATTTATTTCAAGGTAGACCCTATTTAATGCTTTCCATATATTTTCTATTTATCGAAGAATATCCCTTAATATCTTTCTTAAATGAGTCGGAAGTCAAATTATTTTAATGCAGTTTTGTTCCAAAAATTGATTGAATTCTAAAAACACCTTTATAATTGAAATGGGGCAATTTTTGACGAAGATATGGCCATTTATTTCAAGGTAGACCATATTTAATGCTTTCCATATATTTTCTTTTTATCGAAGAATATCCCTTAATATCTTTCTTAGATGAGTCGGAAGTCAAATTATTTTAATGCAGTTTTGTTCCAAAGATCAAGTGAATTCTAAAAACGTATTTATAATGAAATGGGGCAATTTTAGACGAAGATATGGCCATTTATTTCAAGGTAGACCCTATTTAATGCTTTCCATATATTTTCTATTTATCGAAGAATATCCCTTAATATCTTTCTTAGATGAGTCGGAAGACAAATTATTTTAATGCAGTTTTGTTCCAAAGATCGAGTGAATTCTAAAAACATCTTTATAATTGAAATGGGGCAATTTTATACAAAAGATATGGCCGTTTATTTCGAGGTTGACCCTATTTAATGTTTGGCTTATATTTTCTATTAATCAAAGAATATCCCTTAATATCTTTCTTAGGTGAGTCGGAAGTCAAATTACTTTAATGCAGTTTTGTTTCGAAGATTGAGTGAATTTTAAAAACACCTTTATAATTGAAATGAGGCAATTTTAGACGAAGATATGGCCATTTATTTCAAGGTAGACCCTATTTAATGCTTTCCATATATTTTCTATTAATCGAAGAATATCCCTTAATATCTTTCTTAGATGAGTCGGAAGTCAAATTATTTTAATGCAGTTTTGTTCCAAAGATTGAGTGAATTCTAAAAACACCTTTATAATTGAAATGGGGCAATTTTAGACGAAGATATGGCCATTTATTTCAAGGTTGACCCTATTTACTGTTTGGCTTATATTTTCTATTAATCAAAGAATATCCCTTAATATCTTTCTTAGATGAGTCGGAAGTCAAATTACTTTAATGCAGTTTTGTTTTGAAGATTGAGTGAATTTTAAAAACACCTTTATAATTGAAATGAGGCAATTTTATACGAAGATATGGCCATTTATTTCAAGGTAGAGGCCCTATTTAATGCTTTCCATATATTTTCTATTTATCGAAGAATATCCGTTAATATCTTTCTTAGATGAGTCGGAAGTCAAATTATTTTAATGCAGTTTTGTTTCAAAAAATCGAGTGAATTCTAAAAACACCTTTATAATTGAAATGATGCAATTTTAGACGAAGATATGGCCATTTATTTCAAAGTTGACCCTATTTAATGTTTGGCTTATATTTTCTATTAATCGAAGAATATCCCTTAATATCTTTCTTAGATGAGTCGAAAGTCAAATAATTTTAATGCAGTTTTGTCTCGAAGATTGAGGTGAATTCTAAAAACACCTTTATAATTGAAATGGGGCAATTTTAGACAAAGATATGGCCATTTATTTCAAGGTTGACCCTATTGAATGTTTGGCTTATATTTTCTATTAATCAAATAATATCCATTAATATCTTTCTTAGATGAGTCGGAAGTCAAATTATTTTAATGCAGTTTTGTTCCAAAGATCAAGCGAATTCTTAAAACACCTTTATAATTGAAATGGGGCAATTTTAGACAAAGATATGGCCATTTATTTCAAGGTTGACCCTATTTAATGTTTGGCTCATATTTTCTATTAATAAAAAGAATATCCCTTAATATCTTTCTTAGATGAATCGAAAGTCAAATTACTTTAATGCAGTTTTTGTTTCGAAGATTGAGTGAATTCTAAAAACACCTTTATAATTGAAATGGGGCAATTTTAGACGAAGATATGGCCATTTATTTCAAGGTAGACCCTATTTAATGCTTTGCATATATTTTATATTTATCGAAGAATATCCCTTAATATCTTTCTTAGATGAGTCGGAAGTCAAATTATTTTAATGCA